>NC_142020.1:14075649-14260649 GCF_049901735.1 Notechis scutatus | reverse complement strand
CCCTTGCCTCTGATCCGGATCAGTGGCTCTCAAACTGTTTGATCTAATCCTCCTTTACCCTGGTCTCAAAAATGCCACTATCCTACCCATCACCAACTCACCTTCCCAAATCCAGAAGGATCTCAGCAATAGCCCTCCAAAATGGATACACCCACAACATTGAAAAGCTCGTAAAACTTCATTGACTGGATGGAATGAGAAGATAAAAAGCAAGAGCAGAGGAAGATCTAGAGAAGTTTTCAACAGGAAAATGGAGATTAAGCTCAGGGTCAAAGTAAGCACACATTCGCATCTTTGAAGACTGTTCCTCGGTACCAGCTGGTACGTATTCTCCCTCCCTTCATCTTTTCTTACACAATTGGCTGAAGGATTTATATTCTAAATAATGTGGAATGAACCATACAGGCCACCTGCATCTTTATGACCCTTGCACAAGGTGTTACAAGCATTTTTAGCAAATCTCTTTATTTGTGTTTTCCACAAAGAGTTCGTCCCTGCTGAGAGTACTCATTCATCAGGGATAATAAACATATGTCTCCTTAAATCTCATCGAGTGTGAGGACAGATCGTAAGTCACTTTTTTTGAGGGCTGTTGTAACTTTAAACACTCGCTAAACAAACTGTTGCAAGTTGAGTAATGCCATGAACCGATACATCGTGAATGGCCATGCCCAATCGTGGCTACCATGTTCTCAGCCATCAACTTTCCCATTGCAACTCTTTTGCGAAGGACCTGTTGAAGACTGTCGAGTGCCAGCGTTCCCGTGAAACTTCCCATTCTCATTCACATTCAGAAACAAAGTCCAACCAAGTAGGAATTTATGAAAGAAGTCATATTGGCACATCTGGGTAAACCCGAATCTGAGAGTTCCAGGTTTTTCCTTCCCAACTGAAATTCAAAAACCCATCCTCTGCACCCACCAGTTCATCCCATGGTCCAATCAAACATTGTCCCAACTGGAGACATTCCTCCACACACTCCTCTCCAGGTGCAGGGTAACATGTCCTTGACTTATAGAAGAATGTTGTTGAGTCTAATCTTCTGCCTCTCTATGAAATCCCCCCTCCCAAATTCCCAGGCACTTATGGTGGCGGCCTCGAAGCTTCAATATAGCTTCCAAAGCTGACAACAAGACTCTCTCGAAACCTGTGTATGTCGTCTACACCAGGGGTCCCCAACCACCGGTCCGCGGAACAAGTCCTACCGGGCCGCTGGTTGCTGGGTGGCGCCATCTTTTTTGATGAAAAAGTGCTTCCGGTGAGCTTTTCCGGGTAGAAAGCTCACCGGAAGCACTTTTTCATCAAAAAGATGGTGGCGCCAGCGCTTCTGGTGAGCTTTTCCGGGAGCGCTGGCATCTTTTGATGAAAAGTGCTTCCGGTGAGGTCACGGAGCACTTTTCATCATGGCGCGTGATCCGTGAGCTTTCCGGGTAGAAAGTCACGGAAGCACTTTTCATCAAAAAGATGGTGGCGCAGCGCTTTGAGCTTTTCCGGGTAGTTCTCCAGAAAAGTGCTCACGAGCTCCGGTGAGGTCTTCACCGGTCACGGAAGCACTTTTTCATCAAAAAGATGGCGGCGCCCAGCTGATGCCGGTACCGGGCCGTGGCGTCCAGCTGATGCCGGTACCGGGCCGTGGCATAAAAAAGGTTGGGGATCACTGGTCTACACACTATTTTACTTCTTTGCTGAGCCTAACTTGAGCCTCCTCTCTCTGCTGAGGAAGACCAGCTTTAAAAGACTTCTGTCATCCAGTTCAAATGTTTATCTGGAGTGATAGGATTCATTCGATCCGAAACAATGCTTTTCCAATCCCTCGGGTGAATCTAAAGCAGCCCTCCAATAAGAAACAGTGAATCGGGCTGATTTGATGGGGAGCTTCCAATTTGATTGGGAAAGGTCTATTCGATTTTTGATTGCCACAATGTAAGAAAAGAGCAGGAAGAGAGCAGAGAAGGGCAACAAAGATGATTGGGGTCTGGAAGCTAAAACATATGGGGCCGCCCCAAAGAAGAGGGAGTCAAGCTATTCTCCAAAGCAGCTGAAGGCAGGAGAAGAAGCAACGGGATGGAAATGAATCCAGGAGAGAAGCAATCCGGAATTAAGGAAAAACGTCGTAACAGTGAGGACAATCAACCAGTGGAACATTTTGCCACCAGAAGTTGTGAATGCTCCAACACTGGAAGTTTTTAAAAAGATGTTGGAAAACCATTTGTCTGAAGTGGTATAGGGTTTCCTGCCTAGGCAGGGGGTTGGACTAGAACACCTCCAAGGTCCCTTCCAACTCTGTTATTCTATTCTATTATAAACATGAAGAATGGTTGCTTGAATTAGATATGTCTACTTTAATGAAAAGAAGGAGTAGGGGAGACATGATAGCACTCTTCCAATATGTTTGAGGGGCTGCCCCAAAGAAGAGGGAGTCAAGCTATTTTCCAAAGCACCTGAGGGCAGGACAAGAAGCAATGGGTGGAAATTAATCAAAGAGAGAAGCCATTTAGAACTAAGGAGAAATTTCTTGATAGTCAGAACAATTAATCAGTGGAACAACTGGCCTCCAGAAGTTGTGTGTGCTCCATCACTTGAGGCTTTTAAAGAAGAGATTGGACAGCCATTTGTCTGCAATGGCGTAGGGCAGAGGTCTCCAAACTTGGCAACTTTAAGACTTGTGGACTTCAACTCCCAGAATTCTCCAGCCAGTTATGGGATTCTGGGAGTTGAAGTCCACAAGTCTCAAAGTTGCCAAGTTTGGGGATCCCTGGTATAGGGTTTCCTGCCTGAGCAGAGGGTTGGACTAGAAGACCTCCGAGATCCCTTCCAATTCTGTCATTCTGTTACTCTCTTGTTCTGATTCAGAGACTTGACAGAAAATCTGTTGTCCAGCTTACAACTTCATGAAGGTCTACCACTGATGTTATTCTGTGGAGATATAATCTTTGGAAGCCCATTAAAGGACAAAACTAATGAGAATTGGGAACAAAGGATGTGCATGTGATTTTGTTTTGTTTTGTTTTGTTTATGTCATTCCAGAAATCAGCGATGTGGTAGAACAATCCTCCATCCTGCTGTTCAAACCCATAATGGCGAGCCATTTTTTTTAAAAAAGCCCATTATAGGATGTTAGTGTGTTCCTGGAAAGAAATACATTTCTGTTTTAGACAATAAACTTAGGAGCTGAAACTCTTCCCTCCTGGTTAATTGTTCCTCCATATTGAGAATTTGCATTTTAATATCTCCCTCCTTATTTACTTACTCAGTACGGGGCAAAGCTTGGCCATTTAAAGTGCTTTCCAACTGGGGGTTTAATTGACTGTCTAATCACAATTACCCAGATGCATGCAATTAGATGCTTAAGTGCTCTTCTTAAGTAATAGGTCTTCTGCCTACTTGGATTCTTTTTTTTTTTTTTTAAAGTAAACATCCATCAGAAAGTTAACTTAGCCCTAACAATTCCTCCCAATCTTCTGGGCTGCCAGAAAGTTTAGAGGAAGGACTTTCTGTGGTCAGAGACAAGTTATTTCACTTCAGAAGGCCTTCCCCTCAATACACACCCATTATCGGGTTTTCATTAAACTATCTTATGGCACACCACCATTGTGCCAAAAGATAGTTTAATGATATTGATCAAGGAGAGAAGCAACTAATCAAGGAGAGAAGCAGAACTAAGGAGAAATTTCCTGACAGTAAGAACAATTAATCAGTGGAACTGCCTGCTTCCAGAAGTTGTGAAGCAGGGGTTGACTAGAAGACTGGAAGTCCTTCCAAGAAGAGATTGGATAAGGATTCTGTCTGAAATGACTCTAGGGTACCTACTTCTGCTCTAAGCTCTACTCTACTTACTCTACTCTACTCTACTCTCTCACTCTATTCCTATTCTATTCTATTCTTTCTATTCTATTCTTCTCTTCTCTTCTCTTCTCTTCTCTTCTCTTCTCTTCTCTTCTCTCTTCTCTTCTCTTCTCTTCTCTTCTCTACTCTACTCTACTCTACCTATTCCCTATTCTATTCTATTCTACTCTATTCTATTCTATTCTCTATTCTAATTTAATTCTATTCTATTGTAATTCTATTCTGTTCTAATTCTATTCTATTCTATTCTATTCTATTCTATTCTATTCTATTCTATTCTATTCTATTCTATTCCATTCCATTCCATTCCATTCCATTCCATTCTCTCTATTCTATTCTATTCTATTCTCTATCTATTCTATTCTATTCTATTCTCTATTCTCTTCTCTATTCTACTCTTCTCTTCTCTTCTCTTCCTTTCCCTTCCCTTCCCATCCATCCCATCCCATCCCATCCCATTCCATTCCATTCCATTCTATCAGCATATGATGCAAACACGACAGAAGAGAAGTAAACATATGCACACAACCCATGTAATTTTATATCTATGGGGGTACAGCACTGACCTCATAACTGGATGTCCAGTTCAACTCCCCAGGCAATCCCTCCTGGTGTTGCTGCCTGCAAGTCTTCTAGAGGATGAGAGCACGTTGTAGGACAACCTTGCACAATATTGTATATTTACACCACAATCGCAACAAGGGGGAATCTTTCTATTCCCCACCAATACAGGGCAAAGGCACTTCTTCCAGTATCACGCCTAATTCTGTTTCATCCAGACAAAGGGAGGCAGGTCAAAATCAGGTGGTTTGGCAGAGGGATCATTAATGGTCAAGCCACAAGAAGGTATCTTGGACCGTTCCTCTCTCCAGGCATTTCTCGGACTTAAATTTGGGCAGATTTGTTAAGTGAAAA
The DNA here is from genome assembly GCF_049901735.1 of Notechis scutatus. Classification (NCBI taxonomy): domain Eukaryota; kingdom Metazoa; phylum Chordata; class Lepidosauria; order Squamata; family Elapidae; genus Notechis; species Notechis scutatus. The sequence goes on along the minus strand of NC_142020.1, from coordinate 14,255,888 downwards.
GCTTTTTTCCATGGTTGCCTATGGGATATCAATCTTGTAAATCAAATTTAACTCTTGTAGAAGACAAGGAAAGGTAGGGCAGGAACCTGGAGATGACCGAAGGATTCATAGGAATAATTCCATATATGTAATATATATGGAATTATATATATAATATATTAATATATGGAAACAGGAACATGGTGGCTCAGGGGCTAAGACGCCGAGCTTGTCGATCAGGAAGGTCCGCAGTTCGGCGGTTTGAATCCCTAGCGCCGTGTCATGGAGTGAGCTCCCATTACTCGTCCCAGCTTCTGCCAACCTAGCAGTTCGAAAGCACGTCAAAATGCAAGGAGAAAAATAGGGACCCCTTTGGTGGGAAGGAAACCGCGTTCCTCCGTGAGCCTTTCGCCATTGAATCCTGCCGACCACATGACCACGGAGACGTCTTCGGACAACGCTGGCTCTTCTTCGGCTTTGTCACAGAGATGAGCACCACCCCCCTAGAGCTGGAAACGACCAGCACGTATACGCGAGGGGAACCTTTACCTTTTATCTTAATATGTGGCCTCATTTCGTCTAGATGCATGCTTTCATCTCTACTTCTGGGCCTTCCCCAGACGGGGCCCTGACTTTGAAGTGATGGCTCTTGTTGGGTTCTTCCAACACAAGGCCCATTGTTACACGAACGCTTCCTCCCACCCCTCCGAGTCTGGAAAAAAGAAATGACGCTGGCGTCAAAAAGGGATAGAATAATTTCCACTCTTTCTGGAAAAGGAGCCCTCCATGGCCTTTCACACTGTCCTCTTCTTCAGACGGAAAAAAAAGAAATCGTGAACCGTTCAGACACAGAACTTCATTGAAGGGGATGAGTCTCTCTCCACTCCCCCGTTGACTCCTTGGCTAATTGAGATCTCTCTTCAGCCAGTAGACACATACTTAATTTTAGTCTCAGTGTGTTTACAGTAGTAGGGGAAGGATTTTAAGGGGTCAATACAATTTATTGTATGTGAATGGGGAATACTGGGGTTTGGGGAGCAGGAAAGGCTAAGGTTTGGCACGGAGAGATTCTCTGGTTTCCGCGTTGCGCTGATGCGTGCCAAGGGCTATCCCGAGTTTGCTTCTACCCAACCTTAAGTGTAGATAAGTTCCTTGTGCTGCCCTTGAAGGAATTTCAGAGGGCTCATCCAACAGTAAATTTTCACTGGATACTTTCGAAGCTCTTCTCCCAATTATTCATGAATTACACGAAGTTGGATCCCAACCTAGCTTTTGTTAACTCAGAACCCTTAAAAGCCACAGAGGGCAACTTAGGTGGGAATAAAGCCAAGCATTTTGAAAGCTCTGATTCTAATCAAGACTAAATCTGGATCTAAACTGTTCTATTTTAATTTATTGGCGTTTTAAGCCAATTTTCAACTAAGATTAGCACCTGAAGTTGTGTACGGTTAGACTGAAGGTAACTGTTTGATATTAACTTTACTTTTCTTTGGCACCACTTTATTGTGCTTTATAGCACTCTCTGGGCAGTTTACAGAGTCAGCCTATTGTCCCCAACAATCTGGGTCCTCATTTTACTGGCTTCAAAAGGATAGAAGGCTGAGTCAACCTTGAGCCAGTCAAGATCAAACTGTTGCTGTGGGCAAAGTTAGCCTGCAACATTGCATTCTAACTACTACACCTCTATGCCTGCCTGCCTGCCTGCCTGCCTTTGAAGGACAGAAGGCTGAGTCAACCTTGAGCCTGGTGAGATTTGAACTGCAAAATTGCAGTCAGTCGGCAGTCAGCAGAAGTAGCCTGCAGGACTCTAACCACTGCACCAGCGTGGCTCAGAGGTGGTATAATATTCAATCAGAGAGAAACTAGCATAACACCCTTTCCTTCTCCGACCAGCCCAGCAAACAATAGAGTGCTTATTGTCATTTTTTTTCACACTTATCTTGAGTCAATACAGAAGTTTTGCATTCCTGAAGTTATGTCAAGGGCAGCTGTAACAAGAACCATATTCACACGAGTGGCATTTACATGACCCTGGGGGCATTACAACCATCGTTAACACATGTTGGTTGAAAAGTGCCTGAATATCGATCCCAGGGCTGTGGGGAAGCTGAGACAGACATAAATGAGAGGCGTCGTAAGTCACTTTTTTCAGTCCCATTTTAACTTCAAATAGTCACTAAATGAATGGTTGTAAGTCAAGAACTCTCTAATATTATTTCATTAATATTATCTCTTCTCTTCTCTCTTGTTTCATTCTCTTCTCTTCTCTTTTTCCTCTTCTATGGGAGAAAGGAGAGAAAAGAAAAAATAGTTTCTTTTCTCTTTTCTTATCTTCCTCTTCTATTTTTTATCTTCTCTCCTCTCCTCCACTATTCTCCTCTCTCCACTTCTCCCCTCTTCTCTTCTTTTTCTCTCCTCTTCCTTTCCCCTCCGCCTTCCCCTCCCTTTTCTTCTCTTCTTTTCCCTTCCCTTCCCTTTTTTCTCTTCTCTTATCTTCTTCCTCTTCTCTTCTTCCTCTTCTTTTCTTCTTTCCCTTCTTTCTTCTTCTATTCTTTAACTTCTCTCCTCTCCTCCACTCTTCTCTCCTCCCCTCTTCTTTTTCTCTTCCCTTCCCCTCCCCACTCCTCTCCTCTCCTCCCCTCTTTTCTTCTTTTCTCTTCTCTTTTCCCTTCCCTTCCCTTCCCTTCCCTTCCCCTCTTCTCTTCTCCTCTTCCCTGTTCTGTTCATTATCCAAAGTATATCCCCACCTTTTGCTTGTCTAAGCATTTAACTTACTCAAGAGTCACAAAGTGAAGAAAACGATGTTCTGAACAGATCTTGTTGGGTTTCTGTGACCACCCAGTCTAAGGACCCATCAGTGTTCATTCCCACTTTTCCTTGCAGCAAACACCACTTTCTTTCTTTCTTTCTTTCTTTCTTTCTTTCTTTCTTTCTTTCTTTCTTTCTTTCTTTCTTCCTTCTTCCTTCTTCCTTCTTCCTCCCTCCCTCCCTCCCTCCCTCTTTCTTTCTTTCTTTCTTTCTTTCTTTCTTTCTTTCTTTCTTTCTTTCTTTCTTTCTCTTTCTTTCTTTCTCTTTCTTTCTTTCTTTCTTTCTTTCTTTCTTTCTTTCTTTCTGTCTCAGTGACATTTCATCGGCATGAAAGGCAAGTCAACGCAGCAGTTTGCAAACAGAAGAAGGCCTCAGAGCAAGATTGTTCTGTCAGCATCTTCCATCTTGGCCCACGATTGTGCTGGCCCAGTTCAGGGTCGGGGAGTTGAAAAGCCTTTTCATCATTGTATGGACAAAGTCCTACCATTGCAACTCTTCTCATCAAAGGACTTCTTATGTGAAAACTTATTCCCCCCCCTCCCATTCTCTCCCCGAAAGCCAAAAATTGTCCTCCAATCAGCACATAAACATTCATCCTATTATTTAACAGAAGCAAGTCAATCCTTTGGAGTCTAGGAATTGAACCCCCCAAAATCGGTTTTTCTCCTTGTAACTTTCAAGGGAGGAAGGAAGGGAGTATGGAGGAAAAAGAGAAAGGAAGGAAGGAAGGAATTGGGTAGGGAGGAAAAAGAGACAGGAAGAAAGGAAGGAAGGAAGGAAGGAAAGAAGGAAGGAAAAGAGTAGGGAGGAAAAAGAGACAGGAAGGAAGAAAGAAAAAGAGGAAGGAGGAAAAGGAAGGAAGGAAGGAAGGAAGGAAGGAAGGAAGGAAGGAAGGAAGGAAGGAAGGAAGGAAGGAAGGAAGGAAGGATGATGAGCTCTCTACCCTAATGTTCTATCACTGGAGGTTTTGAAGAAAAGATTGGACAACCATTTGTCTGAATTGGTATACAGTCTCTTGCTTGAGCAGGGGGTTGGACTAGAAGACCTCTAAGGTCCCTTCCAACTCCGTTCTTCTGCTTTCCTGTTGCATCTGAACCAGGCCATTGAAAACAGCCCAAGTTGCTTTTGAATCCTGATACTCCGTGATAAGTTACAACAAGCTAGCAGGTTGGCTTTGGAGAATTATCGCTCTCTCTCCAAGGAGATTTCCCAAGTTCAGCGTCACGGCCCTTTACCATCCACACACCCCTGCAGCTGTCTTCAGTTTTTTTTCTTCCCTGGGTCTGAACAACCCACCTTACGTAGGGAATTCTAATTACGGAAGCCCACAAGGTCATGCTTGGAGACGGTCTTGCGAAGCCTTCGAACTTGGCCGTGTCAAATGGTGATTTCATAACAAAGGAATGCTTAATTTCACACTTGGGATCACATCCTCCCCTCCTCCCCTCTGGCCTCTCCCCTCCCCTCATGCCCCCTCCCCCCAAATCAGTAAAGCATGTTGATGCAGGAATTTCCAAAAGTCAAAGACAGGGGAGAAAAATAATCAGTCATTAATCCGGATAATTAGATATTAACATTAGGCTGGGATGAGTAGAGGGCTGGAGGGAGGGGAACTGAGCTAAGGTTGAAAGACTTGGAGACATTTGAAGCTTTTTTCCTGGAGTTCTTGAGAACCTTATGCCACCAGACTCGAAAATCTAGACCTACAAAACCTAGAACTACGCCGCCTTCAGTCGGATCTAAGTATAGTATATAAAATCATACATTGCAATGTCCTACTGGTCAATGAATACTTCAGCTTCAACCATAACAACACAAGAGCAAACAATAGATACAAACTCAAGGTTAATTGTACCAAACTTGATTGCAGGAAATACGACTTCAGCAACAGAGTGGTCAATGTTTGGAATACTCTACCTGACTCTGTGGTTTCTTCCCCAAACCCCAAAAACTTTAACCTTAGACTGTCTACTATTGACCTCACCCCTTCCTAAGAGGCCTGTAGGGGGCGTGCATAAAGCGCACCAACATGCCTACCATCCTTGTCCTATTGTTTCTTTTTATTTTTCTTATATGTATCCATTTCATGTATTCATAACTATGTTTTTACTTATATCTATTATCTTGTAAGCAATTGACAAATCAATCAATCAAACAAACAAACAAACAAATAAATAAATCTTCCTTCAGTCCTTCAGAAGCCTCCTTTTCTTCTTCTCCAAATTTGATCAGATGGCTAAGTAGGTCGATGGCTGTTGAACTATTAGCAACATTATACAATAGATAGTCCTCAACCTGAAGGACGCGGAGGCTCACTGGCTAAGATGCTGAGCTTGTTGATCAGAAAGTTCGGCAGTTCGGCAGTTCGAATCCTTAGCATCACATCACGGAGTGAGCTCCGGTTACTTGTCCCAGCTTCAGCCAACCTAGCAGTTCGAAAGCTCGTAAAAAATGCAAGTAGAAAAACAGGGACCCCTTTGGTGGGAAGGAAACAGCGTTCTGTGCACCTTTGGCGTTTAGTCCTGCCGGCCACATGACCACGGAGACGTCTTCGGACAGCGCTGGCTCTTCGCTTTTGTAACGGAGATGAGCACCGCCCCCTAGAGCCGGAAACAACTAGCACAGATTTGCGAGGGGAACCTTTACCTTTACCTTAGTCCTCGACTTACGACACAAAGGAGCCCAACCTAACCCTACCCATCAGATTTTGCAACCACCATGGACATTCCTTCTTGGGCTCAGCCAGCCTTTTGCTCAAAAACTCTTCGAATCCACCGGTTGCTTGGCATGGTTTCTAGGTCACGCCGGCCCCGAATATCGAAAGAAGGAAAACAAGTCTTCTCGACTCATCGGGAAATATCCCTGGAATTTCTTCCGCGTGGGCCTGGATTCTGGATTCCAACCTGAATGTAGTCAAAACAAAACTGCAGCAAAGTCCAGGGGGAAAAGTTCAAGCTTTCCCTTGGATGGCTTTCACAGCTACGGGAGGAAAAAATAAATAAAGTCTGGTGTGTGCTGGAAAAAAACAAACGGACAAAGCTGAGCAGTGCTAGAAACAAGGGTAGGTTCATCTGCATGGACATGATGAGGTCTTCCCGTCGTGCTGTTGATGTCTAGAAAGCTTGCTTGGCCAGATCAGCTGAGCCAGTTGATGTCCCCTTCGTTAGCATCGGGGTACCATGCTGTACTCCAGTGTTTGATATCGTCTTCTACCAGGTGGATTCTGGGGATAATCGTCATCTAGAAGATCTTCTTGCCTTGCAGCTGTCAATCAGACTCTGGTCCTTTTAGCGGCCAAACTTTCAGCTCATCCTTGGCCCATCCAGTGTCATGTAATATATGGGGCCATATGCATGATTTTGTGTTTATTTATTTATTTCTTCTGTCGTGTTTTTGAAGTGTATATATTGGAGGGGGGGACCCTTTGAGTGCTGCATGCAATGAAATTTCATTTTAATGTTTGCCGATTAGTGTACATTCAAAGTGACAATAAAGCTATTGTACTGTACTGTATTGTATTGTACTGTATTCTATTGTGTTCCCTATTCCCTTTTCTGTTCTGTTCTACTCTACTCTACTCTACTCTACTCTACTCTACTCTACTCTCCTCTACTCTATTCTATTCTATTCTATTCTATTCTATTCTATTCTATTCTATTCTATTCTATTCTATTCTATTCTATTCTATTCTATTCTCTCTTCTCTTCTCTTCTCTTCTCTTCTCTTCTCTTCTCTTCTCTGAAATTTTGACATTTGGGAGAGCAATCCAGTGCCGTTTCCACATAGTGTGTATGTCAAAATAATCTCCTACAAGCCCTTTAGCAGTAGAAATAGATTTAACAGAATAACAGAGTTGGAAGGGACCTTGTAGGTCATCTAGTCCAACCCCCCGCCCAAGCAGGAGACCCTCCACCATTTCTGACAGATTGATAGTCCAGTCTCTTCTGGAAAGCCTCTAGGGATGAAGGTCCCAAAACTTCTGAAGGCAACTTCTGTTCCATGGGTTGATTGCTCTCACTGTCAGAAAATTCCTCCTTATTTCCAGTTTGAATCTCTCCTTGATCAATTTCCATCCATTATTCCTTGTCTGGCCTTCAGGTGCTTTGGAGAATAGCTTGCCTTCCTCTTCTCTGTGGCAGCCCCTCAGATATTGGAAGACTGCTCCCATGTCTCCCCTGGTCCTTCTCTTCCCTAGACTAGCCAGGCCCAGTTCCTGAAACCATTAATCGTATATTTTAGCCTCCAGTCTCCTAACCATCCTGGTTGCTCTTCTCTGCACTCTTTCTAGAGTCTCAACATCTTTTTTATAGTGATGTCTGGATGCAAATAGAGACTTGTTTCTATAACTGACATTGGTTTTTTGGGATATCTTCTAAGTAGCCAACCTCAAGCAAGAAGTGGTTGAGGTCTCAGGGGGCCTCTGGAAAGAGGCTGATGAAAACCTTTGAAAGTCACCTCAGGTTCCCTTCCCTGGTTGACCATCTGAGTGACCATCATTCCATCCTTGTGTCCACCTTCTTCCTTCTCCAATCCTGTAACGATACTATAAACATTTGGTAGAACACATAAGACTTTCCTGAAATGTTTGTTATTTCCAGAGGTTTGCCGGTGAGTCACTGTGGGGCACACTAACTTTTTTGTTACCTGGTGTGTACCTGGGGCCAGCTCCAAGTTTCTGTGGGCCCACCATGAGAGGCGTCTCTCCACAAAAGCTCACCACTTGTGCCCTTACTTTGATGTTTTCCCACTCTTCCTTGCTGATCCCCAATTTCTGTAGAAACAGCTGGCCAGGTGGGCAAAGGCCTTGCTAGAAGGAAAGCAAGCTGAGAGATGGTGAATGGACTCACAACTCAGATAGGATCAGGCATCTAGCCTTCAACATCTAAACAGAACAAACAGAGTTCAGTTCTCTCCTCACCTATTTGATTGGGCAATTCATTCATTCATTCATTCATTCATTCATTCATTCATTCATGTCTACCTCTCTTTTCTTCAGGATCTTCTTTGCCACTGTTGTTCAATGAATCACTGCAGTTGTTCAGTTAGTAATATGGTTGTTAAGTGAATCTGGCTTTCCATTTAATTTGCTTCTCAGAAGGTCACAAAGAGTGATTGCATTACAACATATTTAGCTGGGCAATTCATTCATTCATTCATTCATTCATTCAATTGTTCATCCATCCATCCATCCATCCATCCATCCATCCATCCATCCATCCATTAATTTATCCATCTATTTATTTAATCGTTCATCTGTCCGTCCATCCATCCACCAATTCATCCATCCATCCATTCAATCATTCATCCATCTGTCCATCTATTCATCCATCCATCCATCAATTTTTCATCCATCCATCCATCAATTCATTCATCCATCTATCATTCAATCGTTCATCCATCATCCATCCATCAATTTTTCATCCATCCATCTATCCATTCATTCAATCGTTCATCTATCCATCCATCCATCCATCCATCCATCCACCCATCAATTTTTCATCCATCCACCCATCAGTTCATTCATTTATCCATTCATTCAATCGTTCATCCATCCATCCATCCACCCATCAATTGTTCATCCATCCATCCATCAATTCATTCATCCATATATCCATTCATTCAATCGTTCATCCATCCATCCATCTACCCATCCAGAATGGAGCTGGAAGGTGATCTTGTAAAAAAAGGCTCAGGAGTTCTGGTATAAAATTTGGACATGGTTAGAGGGAATGACGGGGCTAAAAATTTGTTACAAACCAGAGATGTTCTTATTGGGAATAATGGAAGAGAAATTTAGCAAACCTGATACCTATCTAATTATACATGTAATCACTGCAGCAAGGATGATATTCGCCCAAAATCGGAAAACAAGTGAAATCCCTAGTGAGGAAATTACAATCAGTAAGATATTACAATGCGCCGAAATGGATAGGTTGACTTTAGAATTGAAGGGTCAAGATGAGTCAGAATACCATAAAATAGGGAATAAATTTTACTACTGGAGGGACGCAAAAGGGAGTTCATAAAATTGAAATACGAATTTAAGGTGAAATAGGCAAGAGATGAGGGACCTCATATTTGAGGATTAATGAGAAAAATTTAAAAAATACAACATCTAAATGTATATATGTATATAAATCTACATAACTTCTTTATCTTTCTAAATGCAAAATGTACTGACAGAAATGTGTGTCAAAGAAGACGACCACGTTCAATGTTTTTCATGTTTAATACTCAATAAAAAAAATTTTTTTTAAAAAAAGAACAGAATTAGAAGGGACCTTGGAGGTCTTTTAGTCTAGCCCCTATATACCTATATATACCATAGATCCTATATACCATAGATGCAATCCTAAAGCCATTTCTGCAAAGCAGAGATATCGGAAAAGGGAACAGGCAGAAGAGGGGAAAAAACAAAAAAAAACACCACGGTCCAAAATTTCTCTGAAAGAAATGCTGGTGGACAGCTGTGAGAGCTTGTCTTTTGCAAGGTCTGAGGACCTTCCAGAAAAATCCTTGGCTTGAAAGCTTGAATTCTACTGCCATCGTGTGGGAGGGAAAAAAAGGGTTTCATGGGCATCGCTTCACAACTTTTGGTCGCTGCTTGGCTCCCGTTTGGTGGCTGGCAGGTTTCATTGGGTGAATTTAGGGAAACTACCTAAAACCCTTCCACGCTATTTAAGGTTGGCTTCCCAAGCCAACAGCTGCGTAGGGACGGCTGGAAGGAAACCAGCGAGACGATCCAAATGGTTGCAGGACTTTGTCGGTGTTAAGGCTAGGCCAGCATGTGTGTGTGTGTGTGGGGGGTTGTCTCTCTCTCTCTCTCTCTCTCTCTCTCTCTCTCTCTCTGTGTGTGTGTGTGTGTGTGTGTGTGTGTGTGAAGGAGAAACAGCTTGCCTATGGCTTCCTGGAATCCAACTTCGTGCTTGGGGAATTTCCCAGTCTCTTAGAAAGGGTCTCACGATTGCACTGAAATGGACAAACTTACCCTAAAATTAAAAGATAAGGAAGAGCCTCCAAGAGGGCAAAAACAGCCTCCCGGGGCTCCGAAGGCTCTCTGGAAGCTGGAAACGGGCCCATTTACGGCCATCCGGGAGGCCCGTGTTTTGTCCTACCGAACCTCCGTGTGCTGTGCACTTACCTGCATCCAAAATGGGTCACCTGGGGACTCCTGGGAGGGGAGGGGAGGAGTGGGCAGGGCCAGAGAGGAGTGGGATTTGGGGGTTCCCCACACTGCACAGAATCTTAGCTACGGGGCTCACCCGAACCCCTGCGAACTCCTAGCAGCCCACCTCGGATCGTAGCCAGATGGAGTGGAATTTCCCCCTTGCCAATTTGGGCCCAGGAGATCCAGATGGGAAGGTTTCTCTGTCATTCTCGGTTCAATTTTTTTTACAACACAGGCAGTCCTCGACTTACAACAGTTCACACTCAGTGACCGTTCAAAGTGACAACGTCACTGGGGGAAAAAAAGGGACTTATGGCCGTTTTTTCACACTGACGACCATTGCAACGGTGCATTTCTCACACTTACGACCTAGGTTCATGGGATTTACCTTCGGACGCTCGACAGCCGACTCACATTTATGACAGTTGTTGCATCCCGGGGGTCCTACGTTCCCCTTTTGCGACCTTCTGACGCGCTGGATTTGCTTAAGAACTGTGTTACTAATGTAACAACGGTGGTGATTCGCTTAACAACCATGGTGAGAAAGGTCGTAAAACGGGGCAAAACTCCCTCAACCATTGTCTCACTTAGCCACGGAAATTTTGGGTTCGGTTGTGGTCGTAAATCCAGGATTATCTGTACTCCTTGCAGGGTTAGGTAAGCACGGAAAAATACAAGGGGCGTCCAGGTTGTCCTCTGCTGCCCCGTCTTCCACAAGTGGAACTTCCCAAAACTGGACAATGTTTAACCTAACATTCCTTAGTAGGATAGCTAATGGAAAGGCAATTTTGTTTTTTGAGAAGGTAATTTTAAAGGGTTCCTCTGTATTCTTCGGTTTAATTAAATAATTGCCATCGAGTCAAACAGATCCGGAATTAAACATTTGAAAGAATGTATGAAGCATTCAAATTTTTAAGTTTTAAATTTGTAGCAAAAAAAAAAAAAAGAAAAAAGTTTAGGACAATGTAAGGGTATAATATATTTCTTTACACCTTTAGAATAAGGTGCTTTTCCCTTCACAGTTGCAGTAATATCCTAGGAAATATTTTCTTTAGCTTGAGGTGCTTGCCTATGACCATAAGTAACAATGCAAAAGATCATCAATATTTGAGCTGCAGTGGTGCAGGGATTATAATGCTGTACTGCAGGGCTACTTCTGCTGCCTGCCGGCTGCCTGCAATTTTGCAGTTCGAATCTCACCAGGCTCAAGGTCCACTCAGCCTTCCATCCTTCCGAGGTCGGTAAAATGAGGACCCAGATTGTCTAAATGTAACGCAATGCAATTAAGCCTCTGAAGGAATGACACAGTGGCTCAGTGGCTGCTGAGCTCGTTGGTCAGCAGGTCAGCGGTTCAAATCCCCAGCGCTGCTTAATGGAGTGAGCTCCCGTCACTTGTCCCAGCTTCTGCCAACCTAGCAGTTCGAAAGCATGTAAAAAATGCCGGTAGAAAAATAGGGACCACCTTTGGTGGGAAGGTAACAGCAATCCTCTGTGCACCTTCGGTGTTTAGTCATGCCAGCCCCATGACCATAGAGACGTCTTCAGACAGCGCTGGCTCTCAGAAAGGCTCTGTCACAGAGATAAGCACCGCCCCCTAGAGCCAGAAACGATTAGCACGTATGTGCGAAGGGAATCTTTACCTTTTACCTTATTTTTCTTAAAAAAATAAATAAACCATGTTACCTTTTTTTATAGACTCCTCCTTTATGCAGATATTTCATCTAACCTGTGGTGTGTTGTTTTTTTTTTTAAATCTGGGATATTATAAATCATTACAATTCTGCACTTAGCGAAATTGTTTTTTTTTCAGGCAATTAATAGAAGTCAGGCACGTCAACGTTTCAGCCGACAGGTGTAAATATTCATTCCGTTTTGACAATGGGGCTGACGGAGAACAAGAGGGGGAAAAGAAAAAAAAGAGAGAATAATATCAAGGAACAAGGTAATCAATCTTGACGTGCTTATATAAACAAAACAAATGACCTAATTTGTTTTGGGTTAGAAAAAGCGGGCCTGTAACAGGAGGGGATTTGCGAATTTATATAAGAAAACATTGCAGCACCGACACCAAATTACATCTCAATCAATGTTAAAAGGCAACTGACATTTTCATTTTGATTTATGGATTAACCTTTACATCTAATGCAATCTTAGAATTTATTCCCCCGCCCCTTCCCAGCAGCAGCTGGTAGTACAGCAACTTACAGTTCATTGTGAGGAAGTTCACTAATTTAATAACTTCCAGCCACACTGCAAACACCGTGGTGAAGCAGCTCACACCGAGATTCAGATAGTGGATGGACTCTCTCTCTCTCTCTCTCTCTCTCTCTCCCACAGTGGTGCAGTGGTTAGAGTGCAGTACTGCAGATTACTTCTGCTGACTGCTGGCTGACTGCAATTTGGCAGTTCGAATCTCACCAGGCTCAAGGTTGACTCAGCCTTCCGTCCTTTCAAGGTGGGTAAAATGAGGACCCAAATTGTTGGGGGCAAGAGGCTGACTCTGTAAGCCACTTAAAGAGGGCTGTAAAGCTCTGTGAAGCGGTATATAAGTGCTATTGCTATCTATCTATCTATCTATCTATCTATCTATCTATCTATCTATCTATCTATCTATCTATCTAGCGATCTAGCGATCTATCTATCTAGCGATCTAGCGATCTATCATCTATCATCCATCCACTCACCTATTTATCTAAATTTTATTCTTTTCCCATCCATCCATCCGTCCATCCATCCATCCGTATCATCCACCTGTCTGTCTGTCTGTCTGTCTGTCTGTCTGTCTGTCTGTCTGTCTGTCTGTCTATCTATCTATCTACAGCATAGAAAATGTTCATCAGGTTTAGCAAAACCAGCAGATCTGAAACTTTTCCTTTAGCAGGAGATATGCCTCAAAAACTCAATCTTGATTTTATTCATTTCTATAAGAATAAAAGGAGGTCTATGGGTCAAATCAAAGTTGCATTTGTTTTACTCCAGATAGATAGACCAATGGGCACACTAGGAGATGCCTAGATATAACCAGACACACATTTTTAATGGCCTGGTAAAATGACCAGTTTGTTTGTTTGTTTGTTATTAATCTCTTATAACACAAATTTTAGCTGAGTGAGTTCCCAGTTAATTTTGTTTTATTTTATTGTTTCTTTGTAGTTTGGGTTTTGTTTTCTAGATGTAGCCTAAAGCTTAAAGCAGAAAATGGTTCAGGAGAAAGAGAGAGAGAGGGAGAGGGAGAGAGAGAGAGGTATATGAGAACATCTAATTTATAAGCTGTGGTTATCAACACACTGCAGAGGTTTCATTTTGTTCAAAGGAAAAATAGTTACTTAAAACAACAAAGCCATTGCCTTGTTTTTGTAATTTACACAAACCACGTTTGGTATTCAGAGGGATATAAAAATATGTAAGTTTGCAAATATTTGGCCTTCATTTAATTTCATCTGCAGCAAAACAAGGCTGTAGGTAATATGCAAAGGCCCCTATATTAGTATTTACTAAAAAACAAAAATCATTCCCTTTTCTTGTGTTATCTTAATCGATTTTGGATTTATTACTTAAAGAGAAATTAGAAATCACTGTACACTGAAAACCGAATCTGCTTGAAACTGCAACTTCTCTGATTTTTCACTCCATTTGAAAAGGAAAATGAGATTGTTTATCTGAATAAATAGGGAGGGAAGGAGATGGGTGGTTAAGAAATAGTAAGCATAACTAAGTAAATAAGTGGATTTTGGATCCTCCCAAATATATATATATATAAGAGTCGGCATGCAATATGAACATGGCATGGAACTTGGAAGTATATTTTATTATGAGACAATCCATGCCCCATGGGATCATCGCTTCAGAGATATTTTCATACCTAAACAGAGAAACAGAATAACCACAGGTACCAAAAAAACCAAACCCAAACCCAAAACAATAGGTGCAGGAATGACTTTTGACTTTCTGTAGGCTTCCACATTGAGTTTCCTTGTTAGAATCTGGCAGGGAACATAAAAACCCTTCCTTCCTCCCTCCCTCCCTCCTTCCCGCTCCCTCCTTTTTTTTCCTTCCTTCCTTCCTTCCTTCCTCCCTCCCCTCCTCCCTCCCTCCTCTCCCTCCTTCTTTTCTCCTCTTCCTCCCTCCCTCCTTTTTCTTTCTCCCTCTCTCCTTCCTTCTTCCTTTCTTCCTTCCTCCCTTCTTTTCTCCCTCTTTCCCTCCCTCCTTCGTTCCTCCCTCCCTCCTTTTTTCTTTCTCCCTCTCTCCTTCCTTCCTTCTTTCTTTCTTCCTTCCTTCCTTCCTTCCTTCCTTCCTTCCTTCCTTCCTTCCTTCCTTCCTTCCTTCCTTCTTTTCCTTTCCTTCCTCCTCCTTTCTCCCTCTCTCTTCCTTCCTTCTTCCTTCTTTCTCCCCTTTCCTCCTCCCGTCCTCCCTCCTCCTTTTTCTTTCTCCTCTCTCCTTCCTTCCTTCTTTCTTCTTCCTTCCTTCCTTCCTTCCTTCCTTCCTTCCTTCTTCCTTCCTTCCTTCCTTCCTTCCTTCCTTCCTTCCTTCCCTCCCTCCCTCCTCCTCTTCCTCTTCTTCCTCCCCTCCTGGAAGTCTAAAGGTCTCCTGGAAAACAAGGGTGAAACTAGAAGCTTTTACTTGACTTTTCAGCACAGCACTTTCCCATCAGTCTCTGTTTTGCATTCAAAGATGCCTTCCAAAACTCAAGTGGGATGCATTACGAGCACCTGGGGACACAATCCTACCTTTACAGTGCCACATTGCTGATCTCAGATCTGAATTAACACCCATTGAACAATCCCAGGTTTTGACATCATGAAAGACAATAACAGAAGAGTTGGCAGGGCCCTTGGAGGTCTTCTAGTCCAACCATTGGTTATTCTTAAGAATAGATTGGTTGTCCAATATTTTCTTAAGAATAAAACAGAGGGGGGGGAGAGGGAGGGAGGAGAGAGGGGGAGAGAAGGAGGGATGGAGGGAGGGAGAGAGGAGAGGAGAGAGGAAGGAGAGAGAGAGGAGAGAGATGGAGGAAGGGAGAGAGAGGGAAGGAGAGGGAGGGAGAATGAGGGAGGGGGAGAGAGAGGGAGGGAGGGAGGGAGGGAAGGAGAGGAAGGAGAATGAGGGAGGGGAGAGAGGGGAGGGGAGGAGGGAGGGGAGAAGGAGGAGAATGAGGGAGGGGGAGAGGGGGAGGGAGGGAGAGAGGGAATGAGAGAGAGAGGGAGAGAGATGGAGAGAGGGAGGGAGCTAGAGAGAGGGAAGGAGAGGGAGGGAGAATGAGGGAGGGGGAGAGAGAGAGGGAGGGAGGGAGAGAAAGGGAAGGAGAGGGAGGGAGAATGAGGGAGGGGAGAGAGAGAGGGAGGGAGGGAGACAGAGGGAAGGAGAGGGAGGGAGAATGAGGGAGGGGGAGAGAGGGAGGGAGGGAGACAGAGGGAAGGAGAGGGAGGGAGAATGAGGGAAGGGGAGAGAGAGAGGGAGGGAGGGAGAGATTTTATGTGCTAAGGGCTGAAGCATAGCAACTAGGAATGGAAGGATAACTCCTGAGTCCTGAAAAAAATAATAATCTGGAAGTTTCTTCTCTCCTCCTTCATCTTTATTCTGACGTCAAGGCCACTTACTAACGGCTTGTCCACGACGTGCTCCCCCACGGTGCCTCGCATCCTCCTTAATGGAAACCCGCTGATCCGTAAACCCTTCTGAGGGAGCCCGGCGCTCAGGGGCAGTGTGATATTAATGTTCATATCAGTGATTGATCAAAAAAGGATTTGCAAGGAAAGCATAAAGTATTTAATTATAATTAGACCAGGAACAGCTCCGTAATGGTGCCGGCATTTCAATAAGGTCACGTTTTGCCCATACACCTTTCATATTAAATGCCATTCGTTTCAAGGGCCTGAATTCGTTTTGGAAATCGTCAGCGTGCAACACACCAGGTAAATTAAAAAATGTCCCTGGTTTGGGTTTTTTTTTCTTTCTTTCTTCTTTCTTCTCCCCTTCCTGGTTTGGAAAGATGATTGATCTCCTTTGAAAAGCAAACACAGCAGCATCCATTGGTCCCAGAATGCCTTTGAGAAGAGTGTCAGGGATGTAAGAACTTTTTCCTCTCCTTTTGGACATAAATCGGGTCAAACAATAGCAATACCTCAACGTAGATTAGATTCATTTCTTCGGAATGGAGATGGATGTCTCCACTGAATGTTAACCTTTTCCTTTGGTGTTGTTTACTCCCCAACCCAAATAAATGAACAAAATAAAATAACCAGGGACTGATCTTACCAAGGTAAGGGAGCCAAAGAAAATTACGTGCAAAAAAGGAGACAGTAATTTGGAAGGGTCAAAGAGAATCAAAACTCCAGAGTCTGGAGATAATTTTAATCCTCGTTTTCCTTCCGATGTTTCTGCATTTGTGTAATAATTGTGCATCAGGTAATTATGACACGAGTGAGCTGGGAATAATAACCACAAGCAATTAATGTTGTGGTTTGCCAGCAGCTTGTACAGATGGCAGCGGAATTGGACAGTGGGGAAGAACGGGGACCAGTCAGGGAGTCTGGGGAGGACTCGGACGAGGGTCCTGCGTCCGATGCAGAGATGGGGCCAGGACCAACTAGGAGTGGAGTGCTGACTCCGGAGCCTCCAGAGTCTGGCAGCAGTGAGGCAGAGGAACAAAGGGAGCCTGTTCCAGTGTGCGTGTGCACAGAGCTGCTAGAAGGCAAGAGCCGCGGAGACAAAAGGAGTAAGGCTGGGAGGCGATTGCCCCTCCCCTAAGGTATAAAGGACAGGCAAAGGTAGAGAAACCTTTGTAGGAAGCAATGTTGTTCGCTCTGTTCAGATTAATCCTTGAAGCTCTGTGTGGACTTTGTACTTCAATTGGTTTTTTTACAGTTCATTTGGCACTCTAGTTGTTGGCAGCAATTCAAAGGAGAGAAAGGTGGGTGCTTATCTCAAGGGATTGTTTGAGACTCATTACGGGCTGGGAATGCACATATAATTCCCAGCGCTGAAATAAAACAAGAGTTGTTTGGACTAAGAGTGTGTTTAATTACAATCTCAGGAAGCCTTGGTCAGAACAAATAACCGAAGCATTGTGTGTGTGGTGTAGAACAGCACAACGATAAAGTTGGAGAAGAGGTGTGTGGCCGTTTAGTAAAACAAGAATTTACCCCAGGAAAATTGGAGAGGGTGCCAAAGAAAATCAAGAAGGTCTTGCTTTGATTCTCTTTGGCATATCCTACAGGTAGTCCTTGACTTAAGCCACCATGGAACCTGACATTTCTGCTTCTAAGTGAGATGTTTGTTGAATTTTGCCTCAGTTTAGGACCTTTCTTGCCACCATTGTTGAGTGAATCACTGCAACTGTTAAACTACAAAACACTGTTGTTGAGTGAATCTGGCTTCCCCGTTGACTATGCTTGTCAGAACGTCGCAAAAGAGGGATCAAGTGACACTGCAACCATCATAAATAGGAGACAGTGTCCAAGCATCTGAATTTTGATCATCACGGGGATTCTGCCTATGGTCGTAAGTGCCGTTGAAACTTTGAATGGTCACTCAATTAACTCTTATAAGTCAAGGACCACCTGAATGGAGAGGAGGGGAAAAGATTCCCCTTCAAAAATGCCTACTCATGATTGAACCTGCTGTCATTTGGGAACAGATACAATCCGGTTGCTGAATCCTGCTATAAAGCAATATTTTTCCATTTTTCATAAACAGAGGAAATGGAGTTTTCCCATTTTAGTTTTTAGCTGGTAAACTGATCTTCCAAGGAAGCAGAAAATTATGGTACAACTCCCACGTTATCTTCTGAGCTGGGATGCCCTTGCCACTCTCTCCGTGCATTTCAATAAATTTTAAAGTGTATAATTTTAATATATAGCTTTATTGATTCACAATCCATAAGTCAATGGGATGGGATTACCAATAAATTAGAGGTGGGGAGAGCAATCTGCCTGTCCCAAACTCATTTATAGAACTGGGCCCACAGACATACTCTCCTAAAATTAATACTTACATTAGGTTTTTAAAAAATATCAAAGAAGCAAAAAGGGAAAGCATTTTTTTAAAAACTGGGGTAAAATGCCTACAAAACCCTCATTGCATTGAAGATACTGCTTATTCTGCAATGAGGGAAAGGTTGCAAAAATGTACAAAAAATGCATATTTGAAGAAAAAGTGCACACGTACACACCAATACGAAACATTCGGGTTGACTTAAGCACACTGGGAAAAGGGACATCAACCTTCTGAAACCTCAAACTTTAATCAGTTAACAATTTAACCTTTTGTCCCTGATTCAACCTAATGGGGTTTTTTTTCGAGTCAGATTGTTATATTGGCTGATCATTCTGGAGTTTGAGGAAGGGATGCCATTAAAATGAGACTCTTGTCAAATTGGGAGCACAACAACCTTGTGGGTCCCACAGGAAATGCCACACATCCTGGAATTTCCATGGAAGAAGGGTCTAAAAAGTCAAGATGGCAGACAAGGGGTATTATAAACATTGGTATTTGTTTTGGGGGGCATGTCTAATTGAGAGCAATGGTTGAAGAAGCAAATTCTTTAGAAAACATAGCAGGCCATTTCAGGCATGAAGAAAAACACATGAAGGAAGGAAGGAGAAGGGGATGGAAAAGAGGATGGAGGGAGGGAGGGAGGGAGGAAGGGAGAAGGGGATGAAAAAGAGAGATTGAAGGAAAGGAAGGAAATAAAAGAAGGGGAAGGGAGGGAAGAGGAAGAAAGAAAGGAAAGAAGAAAGGAAGGAAAAAAGAGAAGGAGGGAAGAATGGATGGAAAAAAGGGAAGGAAGGAAGGCATCTAGCTTTATTCAAGAAGGAAGGAAGGAAATAAAATAAGGAAAGAAGAGGAAAGGGGAGGAGGAAGGAAGAATGGATGGAAGGAAGGTATTTAGCTATATGTATTCAAGGAAGAAAGAAGGAAGGATCTTGCTATATGTATTCAAGGAAGAAGGAAGGGAGGCATCTAGCTAGATCCATTCAAGGAAGGAAGGAAGGAAATAAGAAAAGAAGAGGAAGGGAGGGAAGAGGAAGGATGGGTGGATGGAAGGAAGGCATCTAGCTAGATGTTTTCAAGGAAGGAAGGAAGGAAGGAAGGAAGGAAGGAAGGAAGGCTTATATTCTAATGTTCCAAGTCAATATTAGGACAGCATCCAGTCTCCTTGATAACATTTTGGACCCCATTGTCTGTGTAGGGTATACCATTACTGTTCCATCCACCTTAAAGAATTTCATTCTTTCCCAGAATTCAAGCAGTGTTAGGCAGTTGGATGCCCCCGTGTCACCAGAAGTCATGAAGCAAGACCATCCAGAGTACTACTGTCTTCTCCAACAAGCCCCAACCCCAATAGATGGTTTAAACCCCGGGGTGGAAGGTGCAGGTCCCCACAAAACTGGAATTCGCCTTATTGCAAGTCATTTTGTGATATATTTTTTTCTGTCCCGGCTGCTTCACAATGTCCAAAACTGAACCTGTTGAACATCCAAGAGGTGGTATTTATTATCTTGCACATGGTATGGGGATCGCAGGACTGGCAGTGGGTCTGGAGATGAAAGAATGTAATCAATGCTAAATTTAATTTCGGAGTCAGATTTTCCGATGTTTGGGCTCTGTCGGCTGGCGGCAGCTCTTGGAAAAAACTCACCGGGCTCTGAAGATTGGAGCGGTTGGGATTCCAAACTCTCCCCAGGGCAGGAGATTTCGGGAAAGACGGAATCGGCGGAAGACAAAGTAGGCAAGGCAGCTTTTTCTCCAGCCATCCTTTGATCCCTTTTCACACTCCGCCTCCTTCGCCTCCTGTAATTCCCATTTTCAAACAAATCCAGCATGGATTCACACCCGGTGGCAAAACTCCAGTAATTTCCTTTGCCTTTGTCATTGCCTTCGGCTCGGGGAACCTGCGTTCGTTCAACCAAAAACAGCAATACTGTCAATTAAAAAGGATCTATCCACCCTGTCTGGAAACTCTCACAGTTTGAGATCTTCAAACATGAAAGATCTGAAGAAGGTTGGGCTCTACAGTGGGTTTCCGTGGGGAAGCTCCTTTGGACACGCGCTGGAGCTTGGAGGAGGTTAGGCCACCATGAGGAAGGTGACCTCTGAAGGTTAATGGCCAGCTGTACAGAAACAGGTTGTCCACCACTGCTGCCCATTTAGCTTTGTGGCCCTGACCTCTCAGCACGTATGCTGTGAATGTTGCCTTCTCCACATCTGCCTTCACTTAGATGTGAGGCTCATATAAACAGCTATGACACGTTGCTGAAATCCAGGCTCTCTAATTATAGAAATTGGAGGTAAATATACCCTTCAGTCTGCTACAGAATCTCTCTCTCTCTCTCTCTCTCTCTCTCTCTCTCTCTCTCTCTCTTCCTTCCTTCCTTCTCTCTCTCTCTCTCTCTCTCCTTCTTTCTTTTTCTCCCTTCCTTTTCTTCTTTCTTTCTTTCTTTCTTTCTTTCTTTCTTTCTTTCTTTCTTTCTTTCTTTCTTTCTTTCTTTCTTTCTTTCTTTCTTTCTTTCTTTCTTTCTTTCTTTCTTTCCTTCCTTTTCCTTCCTTCTTTCTCTTTCTCTGTCTCTTTCTTTCCCTCTCTTTTTCTTTCCTCCTCTTTTCCAGCAAAATGGCTGAACTTATATTTTAAAAAATCTCCACTTAATGGCCATTCATTCCCTCCACCTCTTCTTCAAATGAGGACAGTGGTTTTCTCCAAAATCGCCATAGTTTTGTTTTGTTTAGCTTTTTTTTTAAAAAAAAATGCCATAACCAGGATTGGAACGTTCACATTCATCATCTCTTGCTTATCATCTCTAATGTGGTTCTTCTTTGATCTGTTTTATGATTTCCTTACTTCTTCACTTGCAAGCTACTCAGGGTAGTTTGGAGTTGAGGGACCTCTTAATTTAATCAATCAATCCACTAATATTGCACTGATGATGTTCCCTACTTGGGTCATGGAACGTTTGCGAGAAAACCACCAAGCTCAGAGATCACCAAGGACCCCACACTCCTCCTCTTCTTCCTGCACTTTGCAAACCCAACTCCCTTCTAAGCACTGATGGTGTTACCTAGTTGGGTCATGAAATGTCTGCAAGAAAGTCACCAAGCTCAGAGAGCACCAAGGACTCCACAGTTCAGCCCTGAGCTACAACTATTCTCTTCTATCAATCCAATAATAACTTCACGGAAAGTAATTTGAAAGGCTTTCTCAGACAACCAAGGCTGAGCCAACTCATGCCCGCAACTGCAAATTGTAGGAATGACCCAACCCAGAACAGGATGAGTGCATGGATGGAGGGCACATGTTTGCAAAGGTGTGTCTTGAAGGCTTACCTTGACAAAACAGCTGTTGAGAGACAGGTTGTGACGAATGGAATTCTGCCAGGCTCGTTGATTCGTCCGATAGTACGGGAACTTCTTCATAATGAAATCGTAGATGCCAGAAAGAGTCACCTTGTTGGAAGGACTCTGCTGAATGGCCATGGCGATTAAAGCTATGTAGCTGCCCAGAGAAAGATGAACAAATGAAGAGCATCAGGACCTCATTGGATGCAAAGGGGAAGACACAGAGAGACATTGAAAATGGGATGATTCAGTAGACTTTGTAGCGCAGAGGCTGCTATCTTCAATGTGTTCAGTGAAGACTTAGTAAGTCTCTTCGAACACAAGGCACTGAACATTTTGCAGCAAACCATTATTACTTTTAAGTTTGATCTGCTGATTAAAACACAACTGTGACCATATAAATAGATGATAGATAGATAAGGATGGATAGATCAATAGATAGATAGAAGATAGAAATAGATGATAGATAGATGATAGATAGATAGATAGATAGATAGATAGATAGATAGATAGAGATAGATACTTGATAGAGATGGATAGATGGATAGATATGGATAGATGATGGATGTAATAGATATAGATATATAGATATAGACACACCACTGATAGTTTTCACACATTGTGTTGGAAAGGTAGAATGTAATTTGTTTAGTTTCTATACTGTTATTATTGGATTGATGGAAGCAAATATTTGTAGCACAGGGTTGAACTGTCATCAGTGCCATATTATTGGATAGATTGATAACCACAAACTACCCTGGGTAGCTTGCACATGAAAAAAAAACAATCAAAGAAGAACCTTGTATCGTTATACCCAGAAAAATGTAACCTTATAAGAAATGTGCAAAGGCAGCCATTCTCTTGCTTGGTGTCAGTGCCCTGTTTCTAGGTAGAAATCTGGTTTTTAAGTTTTATCCCTAATACAGGTGTCTTGTGTTCTCTCTCAGTCCACATTGCAAGCATGATTAGTGAGGAATATTGGCCAAATGGAAGCAACAGCTCTGAAATAATTTATTTTTTAAAAAAATAAGAAGCAAATATCCTGCTTATATTTTCCACAGATATAAAGTGACCACGATCACCCTCTTCGTTCTGTTATAGAATCTGTATTTTCTTCTCCGTAGGGAAGGGGAAAAAATGATTATTTAAAAATGCTTAGACACAGTCACTTCATCAACTCAAAGTTTCTGAGAGCTGTAACTTCTGTGAGCTGCAGGAGATTGTGACTTTTAGCCAGAGAAGTAATTATTTGGTGGCTATTTTGCAAGGATTAAATGCATTTGGGGGGGCAAAATTTGGGTCAGATTCTGCACCCCTGACTTCTATGGAAGTTATTTGCATAGAAAGCAAAAGTGAGTTACAAATAAGCTAAATTCACTCCTTGGGTATTTTTAATCAGGGTCAAGATGAATAAATCCATTTAATGCAAATATCTCACCTGGTGGAACTTAACAACCAAGGGCACCCTTTCTTTCATTGCTTTTTTAAAATTTATTATTATTTTGTTTTCTTCTTAGGGCGTTCATCCAGGAGGAAGTTTAATCATAAAAGCAACATCTAAAGAGTTAGAACAGTGGGTCCAGCTCATTTTTGTCTGGAGAAAAATTGGAAAACCCCTCTTTCTTCTCCAAAATGAAAGACGGGGCAAATTTAACTCAGGGTGCAAATTTAACCCATCAGAATTCATTGGAGGGGACCAATCAGTTGCAAAAGTCTAAAAGTAACTGAAAAAAATGGGATTTAAGAGATATAGCTAAGATACCAGTTTTCAGACTCAACAGCCACAACCCCACTTAGATTTGGGGGTGCACATCAGCATGAAATTCACTCTTTTTTGACCTAACGGAATGAGAACCTTCGTCTAAGGTTTCCCATCATTTTCTTTTTCCTACCAAAGAGCTATTTTAAAAATATTCAGGGGCTGGTTATTCCTCTATGAAAAGAAAAATCTAAAACCCGATCGACTTTCTAATCTTGCCTCCTACTCCTTGCTAAGATCTTTATGAAGGGCAGGGGAAGAAAGAGAGAGAAGAAAGAAAGAAAGAAAGAAAGAAAGAAAGAAAGAAAGAAAGAAAGAAAGAAAGTAAGAAAGAAAGAAAGAAAGAAAGAAAGAAAGAAAGAAAGAAGGAAGGAGGGAGAAAAAAGAAAGAAAAGAAGAAAGAAATAAAAAAGAAAGGAAGAAGGAAGAAAAGAAGGAAGGAAAGAAGGAAAGAGAGATAGAAAGAAAGAGGGAGGGAAGAAGAAAAAGGAAAGAGAGAGAAGAAAGAAAGAGGGGGGAGGAAAAAAGAGAGAGAAGAAAGAAAGAAGAAGGAAGGAGGGAGAAAAAAGAAGAAGAAAGGAATAAAAAAAGAAAAGAAGAAGGAAGGAAAGAAGTAAGGAAGGGGAAAGGGAAGGAAGGAAGGAAATATTTTCCCAGGCTCCAAAATTATGCACACCCAGCTTAAAGAGTTCAGCTTACCTGTAAGCAGGTCTGGTGAATCTTTTTTCTTCATCTGAAGTGCAGGCTGGGTAATCCTCTCCATCATAATTAAAGCAGTTATAAGGGTATTGTGTGTTATCAAACATTCTTTTTTTTTCCTCTTGGATTTCTTTTAGCTCCTGAGGAAGGAGGGAAGAGGTGGGAGAGCGATCTTTCTTTATGAATGCTCCACTCCTCCCTTGCTCCCTCTCTTTCCTTCCAACCCTTCTCCCCCCCCTCTCTCTCACACACACACACCGAGCACAATTCTACCCCCACTCTCGCACTTTCCTTAGGAGTCTCCAGTCCCGGGCAAAATTATTCCTCATAGGTTGGTTTTGTTCCATCCTCCCTGGCGTTCAACAACGTGCCAGTAGAAAGGCACCTTTCTCACCCAAGTCAGATGCGGGTGAGAATCTTTCTTGAACCTTTCAAGAAGGTTCAAAGCTTTTCGGAAAGCTTTCAACTTAGCGACTTTTTACCCTGGTAAACCAGGCACGGGGGGTCGGGGGAATCTGCTTGGGTGGTCCCAAGCGAGCGAGGCACTCTCAGGCGTTGCCTGTGGAGAGCAGGCAAGGTTAATGGGCTCGAAAAGATGGGGTTGCCTCTTCTACCTTGGCTTCTTCTTCTGGGGTTCAGTCCTTTAAGCGGAATGGCACAGGAGGGATGGGCCTTGAGTTCCTTTGGTCTCTCTCCCTCCCTCTTTATTTCTCTCTTTGTCTCTTACTGTTTCTCTCTTTCTATTTCTTTACTTCTTTCTCTTTCAGTCTTTCCCTTTCTCTCTCTCTCTCTCTCTCTCTCTCTCTATTTCTCTCTCTATTTCTTTACTTCTTTCTCTTTCAGTCCTTCTTTTTCTCTTCCCTCCCTCCCTCCCTCTTTTTCTCTCTTAATCTCTCTCTCTCTTTATTTCTCTCTCTCTCTTTTTTTTACTTATTTCTCTTTCCTTCTTTTCTCTTTCCCTCCCTCCCTCTTTCTCTCTCTCTCTCTTTATTTCTCTCTCTCTATTTTTTACTTCTTTCTTTTCAGTCCTTCTCTCTCCCTCTCTCTCCCCTCCCTCTTTATTTCTCTCTTTCTTACTATTTCTATTTCTTTCTATTTCTTTACTTCTTTCTCTTTCAGTTCTTCTCTTTCTCTCTTACTATTTCTCTCTATTTCTTTCCTTCTTTCTCTTTCAGTCCTTCTCTCTCCCTCTCTCTCCCCTCCCTCTCTTTATTTCTCTCTTTTTACTATTTCTCTTTCTCTCTTTCTCTTTCTTTACTTCTTTCTCTTTCAGTCCTTCTCTCTCTCTCTCTCTCCTCTCTCCTCTCTCTCTCTTACTATTTCTCTCCCTCCCTATTTCTTTACTTTTTTCTCGTTCAGTCCTTCTCTGTCTCTCCCCATCCCTCCCTCTTTTTTTCTCTTTATCTCTCTCTCTCTATTTCTCTCTCTCTTTCTATTTCTTTACTTCTTTCTCTTTCAGTCCTTCTCTGTCTCCCCCTCCCTCTTTTTCTTTCTTTATCTCTCTCTCTCTCTCTCTCTCTTTCTCTCTCTCTATCTCTTTACTTTCTCTTTCAGAGTCCTTCTCTCTCTCCCTCCCTCTTTCGTTCTCTCTTTCTCTCTTACTATTTCTCTCTCTCTCTATTTTTTTTACTTCTTTCTCTTTCAGTCCTTGTGTGTGTGTGTGTGTGTGTGTGTCTGTCTGTCTGTCTGTCTGTCTGTCTCTCCTCTCCTCTCCTCTCCTCTCCTCTCTCCCCCCTCCCTCCCTGCCTCCTTCTTTCTCACTTTTTAAGAACTTAAAATCCTGGGTCACCATCAAAAACTCTTGTGACAATTCTGTATACGGTGCACCTATGGTTTAAGACAAATTGGGGATGACAATTGAACGGAGGGTGGGGCGGGGCGGGTGCTTTCAAAATGAACCACTGTCAGAGAGGAAAAGGTTTTTTTTTCCCCCCAAAAAAAAGAAAGAAAGAAAAAAAGAAATTCAAAGCATAATAGCTGGAGGCAAGAGAGCTCCATGTGTGGGCTTTGATCTAGAGGATGAATTAGCTAATAACTGTGTGTGCTGGCATCAAGTCCTGTAACAATTTTGATCGTTTTCCTTCTTGTTCTCGGTTTCGTTTCTCTCTCTGTGTGTGTCTCTCTCCTTCCATTTCTAATTCTATCCTATCCTATTCATTTCTGATTCTCTTCTCTTCTCTTCTCTTCTCTTCTCCCTCTCCCTCTCCCTCTCCCTCTCCCTCTCCCTCTTCCTCTCTCCTTCCATTTCTAATTCTATCCTATCCTATTCATTTCTGATTCTCTTCTCTTCTTCTCTTCTCTTCTCTTCTCTTCTCTTCTCTTCTCTTCTCTTCTCTCTTCTCTCTCCTCTCTCCTCTCCCTCTCCATTTCTATTCTATCTATCCTATTCATTTCTGATTCTCTTTTCTCTCCTCCTTCCCTCCTTCATTCTCTCCTATCCTATTCATCTCCTCTCTCTCCTCTCTCCTTCCATTTCTAATTCTGATTCTCTTCCTATTCCTATTCATTTTAATTATTTATGGTCTCTGAGACCCACACAAGGCTTGTAAGTATTGCAGGAAATTTTGCCCCATACATATTTGAAATAAGTGAAGAGAAGCATTGATAGAATCTTATCAAACTATTACCAAAATCCATAATGTCTTGAATTCTACCACCGGAAGACCTGAAGTCTCTTTCTGCCATGCTGGCTGTTTAAGGTAACACCCCATTCACCCCCAAATACAGAAATAACTTTAATACTTCAATTGCACTTAGCAGATTTCAAGTGTTTTGCAGAAAAGAAACTGACTCATTGTATTCCTTTAGCATTCTGTTTGGCTGTTATAATTTTATCAATGTCACTGTAACCCAGCCAGGCTGTGATTGTAAAATTAAGATTTTCTTTTCTAGGCTGTTTCACCTTCCCTTTCCCCCTTCTCTCCTTGGCTTTTTAGAATGCATATCTCCGGAATGCAAAGCTATAAAAACCATTTGATCTGGGCGATTAAGCCAATGATAAAAATGTCGTGGAAGATTTGTTTTTAATATTTTGTTGTTAAAACAACATGAACCCAAATGGAAGGAAAAGCTTCACGTGAAATTGGGATGTTTAATCATGATGGCAGCTTTGGAAAGGACTTTTCAACCTGCCGCTGTTATCTGTTCACAAAGTTGGATTTATGTGTATGTGGGCATCATTTCATAATTGTTAGCAAAAGGGAGAGGAAAGAAAGAGAGAAGAGAGAGAGGAAAATAAGGAAGGAGGGAGGGAGGGAGGGGAAGCAAGAAAAAAGGAAGGGAGGAAGGAAGGAAGGAAGAAAAAGAGGAAGGAATGATGGAAGGAAGGAAGGGTGAAGAGAGGGAGGGAGGGAGGCAGAAAAAGGATGGAAGGAACGAAGCAAAGAAGGAAGGGAGGAGGGAGGGAGTTTGGATGAGGGGGAAGAGAGGGAGGAAGAAAGAAGAAAGCAAAAGAGGAAGGAAAGATGGAAGGAAGGAAGGAAGGAGAGAGGGAGCGAGGGAGGCGGAAAAAGGATGGAAGAAAGGAAGCAAAGAAGGAAGGGAGGAGGGAGGAAATGTGGAGGAGGGGGAAGAGAGGGAGGGAGGAAGAAAGGAAAAAGAGGAAGGATGGAGGGAGGGGGAAGAAAAAGAAGGGAGTCAGCTTTGCTATGAAACCTAAAACACATGTTATGTCAGGGATCCTATATTACATATTCCCAAAGTTAGCCCGGTATCCTGTCTCTCTCTGAGCTAGGAAATGTTGGTTACTGTTAGGGATAACATTGTTTACCCTAACTGGTTTGGGTAAAAATAATAAATATGGTATCATGGTTTGTTAGTTAAAGTGTGTGTAACTTTAACAGCAAGAATGTAATTAAGGGTGTGGTTGTAAAAGCGCAATATAAGAAGCAAGGCAATTGCAGCTCACTCTCTCTGGCTTGAAGATCCCTAATTACTGGATGGATTGATGACTGCGTTCTTGCTGTAAAGGAGTGTTGATTTTTCTCAACGGAGAGAAGATAAAGATTGGACTGATTTATTGTAAGTGAACTGACATTGGCTATTCAAGACGGACTTTGCAAATAGAGTATCCCCGACAAGACTTGTCTGAAATGGATATATGACTAATGGACCATTTATTTTGACTATGCTATAATTCTTAAATGGAATAAACTATATTTTTGATAGCACAAGCGTATCTGTATTTTTTACTGCGTGTTAACTAGAAAACTTATCTCACACATTTACCTGTCTTCCTATCTGACTTCGCTGCACGTTCTGTTTAGTTTGTTTTCCTTAACACCCGTTGGGGAATCCAGGCATAACAGTTACCACATTATAAAAAAGATGTAGAGACTCTGGAAAGAATGCAGAAAAGAGCAACAAAGATGATTAGGGGGGTGGAGTTTAAAAAATGTATGAAAAACCATTGCAAGAATTGGGTATGGCTAGTCCAAAGAAAAGGACTAGGAGCAACAAGATAGCAGCCTTCCAATATTTGAGGAGCTGCCACAGAGAAGGTGGGGTGTCAACTTATTCTCCAAAGCACCAGAAGGCAGGATGAGAAGCGACGGATGGAAACCAATCAAGGAGAGAACCAATTTAGAAATAAGAAGAAATTTCTTGACAGTTAGAACAATTAGTCATTGGAACTCAAGTTGCCTTCAGAAGTTGTGGTGCTCCAACACTGGAGGCTTTCAAGGAGAGATTGGTCAGCCAATTGTCTGGAATATTATAGGGTTTTCTGAAGAGGGGGTTGGACTAGAAGACCTCCAAGGTCCCTTCCCACTCTTGTTATTCTGTATATTCTGTTAAAATGCAAACCTCTCCCATGGGCCTGGGTGGAAAAAAATAAATAGAAATTCTTTTTTCTCCTGTATCTCTGCATCTCCTGTAACCTTGTTTATTCCTAAATTTCCGTCACTGCAAGCCAGCCAGGATCCTGCATTTCCCACAAGGGCCCTAAAGTCGCATTTGCTAGCCGTTTGGTCCCGGGATGGGAACCACAGTAGAAGCATCACTCCAAAAACCCAGAAACAAATATTTCGAGAGAAGCTCAGCTTACATTCACTTGCTTTCCTGTAGAGGGTGCAATCTGATAAGAATTTGGTTTAGCAAAGCCTCGCCTTGTTTCAAGCAGGATTCCCACTCAATCACAGCCCAAGAGAAGGGGACTCCTTGATAAGGATGGGCAGAATACTAACATGACTTTTGAAAAGAAAAGGGGGAGAAAAGATAGAATCAAGAACAAAGAAAAGGAGAGAATCGATGCTGCTGGAGTTGCTCATAATAAAGCCCTATTCCCTCCCACCCACCATCTCAAGAAACTACTGGAAAATGTCTTCTTTCCTTGAGGGGAAAAAAGGGGTCCTTCAGACAGTCATTCATGCCTTGGTCAACTCTCAGCTTGACTACTGCAATGTGCTTTATGTGGGGTTGCACTTGGAGACCATCCGGAAAATTCAACCAGTCCAAAATGCAGCGGTGCAGATAATCCCTTTTCTTTGTTTTTTGTTTTTTGTTCCAATCTGGATTCTTTCTTTCTTTCTTTCTTTCTTTCTTTCTTTCTTTCTTTCTTTCTTTCTTTCTTTCTTTCTTTCTTTCTTTCTTTCTTTCTTTCTTTCTTTCTTTCTTTCTTTCTTTCTTTCTTTCTTTCTTTCTCTCTCTCTCTCTTTCTTTCTTTCTCTCTCTCTCTCTCTCTTTTCCCTTCCTTCCTTTCCCTTCCTTCTTTCTTCCTTTCCTTTCTTTTCCTTTCTTGTTTTCCATATATTTATATCTATATTGCCCTCAACAGTCTGGGTCCTAATTCTACCAACTTCGGAAGGATGGTAGGCTGAGAATCAACCTTGAACTAATGAGACTTGAACTGCCAAATGGTTGGCCGTCAGTCGTCAGAAGAATGAGCCTGCAATACCGCATTCTAACCACTGGGCCACCACCATTAAATAATATATATTTAACATTTTGTAATCTGCCCAGAATCCCTGGGAGTTGGGCCGCCTATTAATTGACTAAATAAATAATGAAATAAGAGGGTGAATGAAGTCCCTTCATTTCTCTCTATCAATGTCCCCGGTCAACGATAAAAACGCAAACCGCAACATCGCAAGACAAATTCTCTCCTTTCTGCCCAGCGGTGCAACATCCCAGTGTAACTTGGGATGAGACCTTAAGCTTAGTGCACAAAATTGTCTGCTACAACGTCCTACCTGTCAACGACTTCTTCGGCTTCAACCACAATAACACACAGGCAAACAATAGATACAAACTCAAAGTAAACTGTTCCAAACTCGATTGCAGAAAATACGACTTCAGCAACAGAGTGGTCAATGCCTGGAACTCATTACCTGACTCTGTGGTTACATCCTCAAACCCCCAAAACTTTAACCTTAAACTGTTTACCACGGGCCTCACTCCATTCCTAAGAGGTCTGTAAGGGGTAGTGCATAAGCGCACCAGCATGCCTACCATCCCTGTCCTACTGTCCCATTTATTCGTACTCATTCATTATGTATATACTTATACCTGTTTATGCTTATGTGTTGGTATGTTATGTTCATACTTACACTTGTTTTCTCTTACATGCTTGACAAACTAAACTAAATAAAAAATAAATAAACTCAGCCTTGCACATTTGAAATGGGACCTTCATCCCGTGAAGTCACGGTGCCCATTTCATTGATCAGCCACCTCTGCAGTTAGTAACGGACGCCAGTGTGTCCCTTTCCCTGTCACTCATCATTTTCCAAAATCTATTTCCAGGGATAGGTGACTGAACATTTCGAGCCAACGATGTTCTAGGTTAATCACTAGGAGGAGCTGCAGCCTAGTTGGAACCATGGTGTGCTCCACGGGTGGGCATGAAACGAAAGAGCACATCAACGTCCTGAGGTCTGAAAAAGAAACCCAGGAAGGGTGCTGTTTTTGCACCCTTTCGCTAGAGACAAGAGATGGGGAAATGGGCTTCATCCAAAGAGGGAGACTTTCAAAAGTTTAAAGGTTCAATTTTATAATTGCCTGCCTTGCGAGGTACTCCAGGGAAGAAGCACATCCAGGAGTAGTGGCTGTAACTATGTTGTAATGTTGCATTAATAGCGTCTTGCAAATCTGAAAGTACCTCTCCCCTCCTGATCATTACTGTCCAATAAACTAGGGAGGGCCTTTTCCGAGATGTTTACAGTGTCCCTTTCCTTCAGCTGCCTCTTATCTGACCATTGTCTGGCCTGTGTCTTTTCCTTCTGTCTCCAAACGGTGATTCCCACATACCATTACATTATTAGTATAACATGGCTAGGTCCCTTGTGAGTGGTGCAGTGGCCGAGAGGTGGAGCTCTCTCCTCACAATCAGGAAGCTGTGAGTTCAATCCTAGGTAGAGGCAGATATATATCCGCTGAACAAAACTCCACCTTGGCGACAGGAAGGTCATCCGGCCAGTAAACGCTCGGCTCTATTCAGTTGCCCAGACTCTACCCCATAAGGGATTATGGGGTCATTAAAAGAAGATGAGGATGGCTAGGTCCCTTGTGACCACCAGACACAGAAGAAAAGGTCCTGGGCTCCTGAGAACATTCATATATGAGTAACTCATTAAAGAAAACATTTCAGTTCTTCTGCTAGGACTTCAAACCTTTAACCACCAGTATTGCAAACAGATGGAAAGGAGCTGGAATTTCTCAACCCATCGCTCAAGCTAGGACTGCAGTGGTTTTTGGTCCCTCCTGGAAAATTTGGAGAGGCTGCAAGACAGCAGCATTCAAAGATACATCTGGAAACATCCTCCGACGGAGAAACTCGGCATATGTTCAGCTCTTCTCTTCCCTCTCTTGCAATTGAAGGCCGTCTGCCCTTGGAGGGCTGAAAACATCATAATCAGAAATGGGACGTTGCTTTTAAAAAATGTATAAGCAGGGGACTTAAGGGCTGCTAGCCTTCATTCATAATTCACCAACGTTTATGTAGAAAGAAGATTTGATGCAGGGAGGGGTTATTTGTGTGTTTGCATACCAGGTAAATGGACCTCAAACCCTTTTTATATTCACCATGAATATATGATGATCTCAAGTGGATAGGAGCTCAGAAAGCACAGGTTAACGTGGAATTTCTCCTTCCTCTTCCTCTTCCTTCTCTCTTCTTTTTTTTTAAAAATTTTATTGGTTTTTAAAAACAAACATAAACAAACAAAACGTAAAAACATCAAGCTATCTTCCATAGGTGTACATACAGTGTGCCGGTTGGTTTACAAATTGTTTTGTGCTTCCATTTTGTAGTCTTCAATTACAATTACATTGCATATAATCTCATATTTTCAATCAAAAATTAAATACCTTAGTATCATTATTAATCAATCATTTGACTATACTTTTATTCATTCATGTTTTACAAGATAACCATAATTTGCTTAGTTTATTTTATAACAGTTCATATTATCTTCCCAAATCTATCCTAAAATCATTTTGTAGATATAATAAGAAAGAAGTACATCTTTATATATTTATTATTTTCTAAAAGTCTACATATTTCATTACTGTACTTTATTGTCTAACCATTGATAGAAAAGATCCCAAATTTTATAAAATTGTTTATCATCTTGTTCTCCAATTTCAAATGTCAATCTACTCATTTCAGCACATTCCAATATTTTCTTAATGATTTCCTCCTGTGATGGTATTTTCTCATTTTTCCAGTTTTTAGCAAATACAATCCTAGCCGCTGTTAATACATTCACAATCAGGTATTTCAAGTCCTTACTATATATTTCAGGTAAAATTCCCAATAAAAATATCTCTGGTTTCAAGTCTATATGTTTTTTGTCATTTTTTCCAACCACATGTGGATTTTAGTCCAGTATTTTTTAGCATCCGCACAAGTCCACCATATATGGTAATATGAGCCAGGTGTCTGATGACATTTCCAACATTTTTCAGATTTTTTCAGATCTTGTCGGGGGAAGGTGCCACCTGTAAAACATCTTATAAAAATTTTCTTTATATGCTGTTGACATTGTCATTTTATAATTTTGAGACCACAATTTTTGCCATTTCTCTAAATCAATCCCATATCCAAAATTCTTCCCCCAAGCAATCATAGTTTCTTTAACTTGTTCTTCTTCTAGTTTAATTTCTAATAAATATCCATACAATTTTTTAATCACCTTTTCACCAGTACCTGTCAAAATCTTATCTAAGTCAGTCAGTTTATCATAGAAACCTTCTGTTTTAGAACCTTTATCATACCTTGAATGTATTTGCGCATATGAGAACCAATTCATCTTTATACCTTGTTCCTCTAGTTTTTGCATAGATTTAAGTTCACCCTTTTCATTCAATATTTCACCATATCTAACTGTTTGTTCCTTTTTGTATATTATAGGATACGAAAATGCTTCAATAGTCGATAACCAGACTGGAATTGTCAAATAACATTGTCTTTTAATCTTCTCCCAGTTTAACCACAGAGACTCCTGTATATAATGTCTTCTAAAATACCCCTGTGTTTTAGTTCCTTTGTACCATAAAAAAGCATGCCACCCCAACAACAAATCATGTCCTTCTAATGTCAACAATCTAGTATTTCTTAGTGTTATCCATTCCTTAACCCACATCAGAATTGTAGCTTGGTAGTACAACTCCCAATTAGGCAAACCAAATCCTCCTCTAATTCTAGCATCTTGCAAAAGTTTTAACTTTATTCTCGCTTTCTTACCTTGCCATATATATTTCAACACAATTTTATTTAAATCTTCAAAGTAGTCTTTTCCAAGCCTAATTGGAATTGTTTCAAACAAATATAAAATTCTGGGTAATATATTCATCTTGATTGTTGAAATTCTCCCTATTAGTGACAGTTGTAAGTTTTCCCATTTCGCCAAATCTAGCGCTATCTGCTGTTTAAGTTTAATATAATTATTCTCTTTTAATGTACTACATCTTGCTGTCAAATATATCCCCAAGTACTTGATCTTATTCGTGACCTGAATTTTCAATAGATCTGCCAGTTCTTCCTTTTGTCTTAATAGCATATTCTTTGTCAAAATCTTTGTCTTATCTTTATTTATTTTCAAACCAGCCACCTTTCCATATGTCTCTATCTTTTCTATCAATTTTGATGCTGTTTCTAAAGGGTGTTCTAAGATGAAAACCAGATCATCCGCAAATGCTTGCAGCTTAAATTCTTCCTTTTTGATTTTCATTCCTTTTATATTCTTTTCATCTCTAATATTTCTGTTTAGCACTTGCAAAGTTAACACAAACAACAAAGGTGATAGTGGGCACCCTTGTCATGTTCCTTTTCTTATATTGATAGAGTCTGTCAGTTCTCCCTCTATCATTACCTTTGCCGTTTGCTTATAGTATATAGCTTCTATTGCTTGAATAAATTTTCTAGCAAAACCCATCTGTTCTAACAGTAATAACATGAATCGCCAATTCACATTATCAAATGCCTTCTGTGCATCTAGAAATATCAGAGCCATTTGTTTTTAAAGGATGTGCCTCGTAGTATTCCAAAGTATCCAAGATTACTCTCATATTGTCTTTAATTTGTCTCTTTGGCAGAAATCCATTTTGATCAGGATGGATAAAATTATTTAAATATTTTTTTAAGTCTTTCTGACAATATTTGGCCCTTCTTCAGTCTATGACTAGCACTTTTCCTAATTCAGCAACCAAACAGAGCTAATAGAAGCATTTCTCAAGCTTTAACAGGTGTAAGGCTTCAACTCCCAGAATTCCCCAGCCTCCCATCTTAAAATTTCCCTGACATGCTGGCTGGGGAACCCTGGGAGTCGAAGTCCACATTTCTTGAAGGTTGAGTGGTCTCTAGCAGAAGACAGGAGAGACAAATGGGCAGGCAGAAATAGAGAAAGAAGAGAGGTGTGGGATCTTTCCACTCTTTAAGCCATTGCTGAATAGAATTTCAGCTGCGTTGCCTCGCCTCCTTGGAATCAATATCGCATGTATTGCAAAAAGTTCTAATGCTTGTGTTAATGAGTTTACCAGTCCCTGGAGGCAGAGGTAGTATTCAGCAGGTTTTGGCTGGTTCTGGAGAACCGGTAGCGGAAATTTTGAGTAGTTTGGAGAACTGGCAAATGCCGCCTCTGACTGGCCCCACCAACCCCATCTCTTCTCTGCTTCCCATTGAGTCCCAGCTGATCGGCTGGGTCTCCTTTGGTTGCCCTGCCCAGGAGAACGGAGCTGGAAAGCAGGTTAGAGGGGTGCGGAAGGGAAATGAGGATTTTGCAGTATGCTTCCCCTGCCACGCCCACCAAACCACGCCCACAGAACCGGTATTAAAAAAAAATTGAATCCTACCACTGCTCTGGAGGTTTGTGTTGCAAATGAACACTGGATCGTGATTTCTTTTTCTTTTTTGCATACCTTGGGCTGTTTCTGTCATTCCCTCTTTTGCAGGTCTGGAAAGACTTACATATTTGCGTCAAAGCATTTAACGAGCAAAATCCCCGTCCTTAAAACTAAACGCAAGAAAACAAAACTTCTCGGTCTTAAGACTCAATCCCCTCTTCCTATCTCCCTTCTCAAGGAGCTGCATCCACAAAACTGTGTGGAATTAATCTGCCTTACTGGTTTTTCAAACCCTTCGAGCACTTTTGCCCCTTGTGACTTCAAAACTCTCCCTTTACAAACTTGGCAGGCGGGTGTGTGTGTGTGTGTGTGTGTGTGTGTGTGTGTCAGGAGCGAGGGGATCCCCAGGAAGAGAAAGAGGGCATTGATACAGATGCTGATGCAGCTTGGCTCAGCAGGTTCCTCCCGTATCTGTTCCTCTGCACGTATCAAACCGAAACCTGTCACTCACCACTTGTAATTAGAAGGGCTCTTGCAGCTGGCAGCCCATTCAGGTCAGCTTCTGCGCCCACACCTTCCTGGCCTTTGCTTCTCTGTTTCATTTTTAAATACAGGCAGTGCTTGACTTATGACCATCAGTCTTCCGTCCTTCCGAGGTGGGTAAAAGGAGGACCCAGATTGTTGTGGGCAAGAGGCTGGCTCTGTAAACCGCTTAGAGAGGGCTGTGAAGCAGTATATAAGTCTGAATGCTATTGCCCTTCCTTCCTTCCTTCCTTCCTTCCTTCCTTCCTTCCTTCCTGGGTGCGCAGGGGTTAGAATGCAGTATTGCAGGCTAACTCTACTGATTGCTAGCAGTTTGATCCTGACTGGGTCAAGGTTGACTCTGCCTTCCATTCTTCTGAGGTGATTAAAATAAGGACCCAGATTGTTGGGAGCAACAGGCTGACTCTGTAAACCGCTTAGAGAGGGCTGTAAAGCCCTGTGGAGCGGTATATAAGTCTAAGTGCTATTGCTATCCTTCCTTCCTTCCTTCCTTCCTTCCCTCCCTTCCTTCCTTCCTTCCTTCCTTCCATTGCTTATTGCTGATTGCTTATTGTACCCTATGACTATCATTAAGTGTTGCACCTTATGATTCTTGACTCTTGATTAATGTATCTTTTCTTTTATGTACCCTGAGAGCATTTGCACAAAGACAAATTCCTTGTGTGACCAATCACACTTGGTCAATAAAGAATTCTATTCTATTCTATTCTATTCTATTCTATTCTATTCTATTCTATTCTATTCTATTCTATTCTATTCTATTCTATTCTATTCTATTCTACTCTACTCTACTCTACCTATCCTACCCTATCCTATCCTATCCTATCCTATCCTATCCTATTCTATTCACAGTGCTTAGAATACAGTATTTCACGCTAACTCTGCCCATAGACCAGGAGTTTGATCCTGACCAGCTCAAGGTTTACTCAGCCTTCCATCCTTCCGAGGTCAATAAAATGAGGACACAGATTGTTGGGGGCAAGAGGCTGATGCTGAGAAGGCTGTATAAGCACTGTGAAGCGGTATATAAGTCTAAGTGCTACTGCTATCCTTCCTTCCCTTCCTTCCTTCCTTCCTTCCCTCCCTCCCTTCCTTCCCTCTATTCCCTTTCTCATTCTCCTTCCTGGTGGTGCGGTGGTTAGAATGAAGTATTGCAGGCTAACTCTGCCCACTGCCAGCAGTTCGAATCTCACCAGGCCCAAAGGTTGACTCAACCTTCCATCCTTCCGAGGTCAATAAAAGGAGGACCCAGATTGTTGGGGGCAAGAGGCTGACTCTGTAAACCGCTTAGAGAGGGGCGGGGCCAGCCAGGAGTGGGATTTGGGGGTTCTCCAAACTGCGCAGAATCTTAGTTAGGAGCTCTCCCGAACCCCTGCGAACCCCCAGCAGCCCATCCCAGGTGATGCAAGCGAATTTGGCCCCCAAAGTTGTAGGCTTCAGCCCCGGGAAAGAATACGAGGGTGTTAAAGAGTGATCAATTCTCACGTGAAGCTGGAAAAAAAACGAGTGACAAGGGAAAGAACACAAGGGACAGACCCGACCAAGCAGGGCAAAAAAGAAAAATTTCTATAGTCAGAGAGGCACCGCGGAAAAGGCCATCTGTACAAGCCAGAGGGCATCTGGGAGAATTAATGGGACTTAAGAGGCTCCTTCTGAGGCAGGTTTAGGCAGGTCAAGGTGGAATGAGCTCCAACTCATGCTTCAGAAAGAGAGAGAGAGAGAGAGAAACAGCCCTGGGCCTTGAGACGGTGCAGGTTTTTCTGCCGGAATAGGTGGAATCATGGAATCATGGAGGCCACGTATTTGCCATATCTTTATTGCACTGGGACCACACTGCAAACAAATCCACGGAAAGGAGGAGAAAGATGAAAGAAAGAAAGAAAGAAAGAAAGAAAGAAAGAAAGAAAGAAAGAAAGAAAGAAAGTGAAAGAAAGAAAGAAAGAAAGAAAGAAAGAAAGAAAGAAAGAAAGAAAGAAAGAAAAAAGAAAGAGAAGAAAGAAAGAAAGAGAGAGAGAAGAGAAAGAAAGAAAGAAAGAAAGAAAGAAAGAAAGAAAGAAAGAAAGAAAGAAAGAAAGAAAGAAAGAAAGAAAGAAAGAAAGAAAGAAAGAAAGAAAGAAAGAGGCAGGGAGGGAGAAAGGGAGGGAGAAAGAAGGAAGGAGGATGGAAAGAAAAGAGGGATGGAGAAAGAAGGAAAGAAGGGAGGAGAGATGGAAGGAAAAGAGGGAGGGACAGAGGGATGGAGGGAGGGACAGAGGGAGGGAGGGAGGGAAGGAAGGGGGAGGGGGTGGAAAGGAAGGA
Source organism: Notechis scutatus (assembly GCF_049901735.1). Taxonomy (NCBI): domain Eukaryota; kingdom Metazoa; phylum Chordata; class Lepidosauria; order Squamata; family Elapidae; genus Notechis; species Notechis scutatus. The sequence continues at coordinate 14,218,023 of NC_142020.1, read as the reverse complement.
GGGAGGGAGGGAGGGAGAAAGAAGGAAGGGAGGAGAGAGAATGGAAGGAAAGGAGGGAGAGAGAGAGGGAGAAAGGAGACAGGATGGATGGAGAAAGGAAGGAGAGAGGATGGAGAGTGGGAAGGAGAAAGGAAGGAGACAGCATGGAAGGAGGAGGGAGGGAGGGAGGGAGGAAGAAGGAAGAAAGAAAGGAAGAAAGGAAGGAAGGAAGGAGGAAGCCATAAAATTCTACTGCTGCTGAAAGCAGCTTCTTGTTTTTTTCCCCTTTAATCTGTGTTTTTTTTTTTAAACTGGGATATGTATATATTTACATAAAAGTAAGCTATCAAAAGCAGACTTGAGAAAAAGCAGCAGCTCAGCTTCAGCAGTCCAGGAAGAGAAGAAAGAGCTGCTACCTTTCGGATGGATAAATAGTACAATTTATCTGTGGCTGTTTTTTTTCTTTTTTAAACATCACTCTGTAAAACCGCATTCAAGTATTCTCGCCGGTGCACGGATTGTCCCGCTCTCCTTTTTAACGAAGCTGCTGCACTTCTGCAGAGCGTTGTCCTTTCTGGGGTGGGGTTTGTTTGGGGTTTTTTTTGCTTTTGCCTTAGCCGTAGATGGATCAGTCTTGGAAATGTTGGGGAGCAAGTGGGGGACCTTTGGCAGCCCTGAAGGAGCAAGAGAAAAGGAGAATAACGCCTTCAAAGTAGACACAAGGAAGTATGATTTCACAACCACGTTGAAGGAAACCTCCGTAAGCGTGGCCTTCTCCGTTCCTGGCCCTTCCTTCTCTCCCTTAGTTAGGGAGAAAATATATATGCGCAGGGTTCCAAAATTCCTAATCCCTTCACCTCTTTCACTACTCCGACCACCCACAAACCCAGATTCAGATCTAGGATAGCTTCAAGGTGGGACTTCTCTTCTTTGGATTCCTCTTGGAGACCACCTTGAGAGTGGTAAACCTCAGTCAATCCCTTCCTCGTCCAAAGGTAGCGTTTTCCGTTTATTAAAAACAAAAGAAAGAGCAACACAACACAACCGTCTCCTCTATAAATACAAAATATTAAATAAAGACCGGCTTTCTGTACAAAGGAAAAGGAGGGAAGGAATGAAGAGGGTTGCTCCAACCAGTGAGACGATCCCGTTTCACAATCTTCCATATTTTTTCCCCCTCCTAATTTGATAGGATCAGTTTGGAAAACTGCGATGAGGACAAGTGGATGTCTTTTCCTCCAGATGCAGTCGGCGTCCAGGATAGGTGGACAGCTTTTTGGCATTTCCTACACGAGATCTTCTCAGCAGGGTGTTGCGCTGAAGGATTGGGGAGGAGAAAGAAGGTGGGGGCACGAAATCACTTGCCGCTTGGAGAAATGAAAGCTCAGACGGGAGAGAGAAGGTGGGGCTTGCCAGAAGCTCCGCCCACAGGTGGACTCCAAAGCCCTCGTTGGTGAAGATGGAGAATAATTTAGAAGCTAAGGCAAGCGAGGCTGGATGGAAAAAAAACCATGGCAGGTGGATGGACCACATCCACTTGAGAACACGTGGATTGCCCCGAGGGCTGTTGGCGGCCGAGCTTCCTGTTATTCTCAGTCTAGTCTGTTGCAGAGTCTACACCTTAGCTACTTGGAGAACAATTAGAAGAGCAATTTCTGAATTCACTGAATTCAAATGTGGCCTACACACAGTCTTTCGCGAGACTGTTGGGATGGTGGCTTGGTTGACGTGTTGGTCTTCTTCCGTGGCGTTGAAGGAAGTCTGTCCATTTCACTACCTCTCAGTCGTGATGGTGCTCCTAGGGGAGGCAAAGTCATTCTCCACCACCTTGTTGTAACTTTCTTTTTCTATACAGTCCCTGACGGCCTGGAGGACTACCCGGAGCCTCCGATCCATCGCTTCGAGGTGTAGTTTGTACAAGATGGGGGCGATTTTGTCCTCCAGCAAGGACTCTTCCATCAGCTGGCTCAGTTTGTACTCCTCTTTGGCCAGGAGCTGCAAACGCAGGTAGGTGGACTTCCGTATTCTAGGAAAAAGAAACAATTGGAAGGTGAGAGGTGGAGCGTGTTTGGGCTATGTTTTTTTTTTTTAAAAAAAACCAATCCTGTGTTTAGCAGAATTGGTTTCTGGAAGGACTAATTCTGGATTCCAACTACATGGGCTACCATGATTCAACTCTGAGCAGCTGGTTTAATCCATACAGAAAATTCTGTCTGTCTATCTGCCATCTATCTATCTATTATCTATCCATCTGAATATCATCTCTTTCTCCTTCCCTCCCTTTCTCTCTCTCTTCTTCCATCTATCTATCTATCATCTATCTATCTCTATCTATCTATCTATCTATCTATCTATCTATCTATCTATCTATCTATCATCTATCTCTATCTATCTATCTATCTATCTATCTATCTATCTATCTATCTATCTATTATCTATCTATCTATCTATCTATCTATCTATCTATCTATCTATCTATCTTTTATCTATCATCTATCTATCTATCTATCTATCTATCATCTATCTATCTATCATCTATCTATCTATCTATCTATCTATCTATCTATCTATCTATCTATCTATCTATCTATCTATCTATCTGTCTATCTATCTATCTATCTATCATCTATCTATCTATCTATCTATCTATCTATCTATCTATCTATCTATCTATCTATCTATCTATCTATCTATCTATCTATCTATCTTTTATCTATCTATCTATCTATCTATCTATCTATCTATCTATCTATCTATCTATCTATCTATCCCTCCCCTTCTCTCTCTCCCATCTATCATTTATAATCCTCCCCATATGATCCCCATGAAGAGAAGAAGAAGGAAAAATAAATGCCAAACATACCGGCAACACTGATTTAAAGGCACCAAGATAGACAGTTCGTCGTGAGAATATTTCCCAAACCTACAGGAAAGAAGAACACAAGAACCATTCACTAGAAATATACTTTCTGTCTCAAATTCTTGGCGAAAAGTCAGGGCAGAAGCTGAATGCACTCTTTATTGCAATGGTTTGAGCCATGGGCTGAGCCAAAGAGGTGTTTTTGCAGGAAACGTGGGCAGCCCTCCCGAAGCCTCACCACAAGTCTTCAAAGAAAATATCTTTTTTTTTTCTTGACAATCTTCACAGGTCTATAAAGCAATGGAAAGTTGAACTGCACTCCTAAGCACAGTGTCAGGGCTCTGACAATCCAGCCCCATTCAGATCATGAGTCTCTAGCTGCATCTTTCAGAGTTTAAAAAATAATAATAACTTATTAGGAGTGAACATGCCGGTGCTACCTGGGTTTAGCCGCCACTGAGGCACATCATTCATCTCACCCTTGACCCTGGTCTTCCCCCACCCCCTGGATGTATATTCTCCAATGGGACACATCCATAGCCAAGAGCCATCAATCATGCTCTCCAGTAATAATCTTGCGTGCCAGGAGCTTCGGCTGCCTAGCAATTATCTATGAAAAATATTTAAGATATGCATTACTCCCCCACTCCCTTTCTGCTGTCAACTCTAAAAGACCAGAGAAGTATTTTTGAGTTGACACACAGTCATGGTTTCACTTTGCTTAATGACCGAGTTGCTGGTCCCAACTGTGGTCACTAAATGAGGATGACCTATATAGGTTGCAGGTCTCTGAGCTAGAAAAAAAACTAGTGTTCTGGTTAAGTGACCTATGGGCAAATTTATGCCTTTTTTCAAGCAAAAGAAAAGTGGTGAAGAATAACCCAGAATAAAAAGGAAAGATGTAAGTTATGATCAACCAAACCCTCCCATAATTACCCTCTTCCATTGTCTAAGTGGATAATAAAAGTATTATTTCCAAACTTCTCAAAGGTCTCGTAATGGTGTCGATCCATATTACCTGGAAAGAGGAGGAAAAATAAGAAAAAAAAATGTTTAGCAGAATGTCCTATTGGAGATCTTAAGCAAATTATAGTATACGAACACAGAACATGGAATAATAGGTTTAGAAGGGACCTGCTCCTTGCTCAAGCACCATTCTGGCTGTCCAATGTCTTTCAAGAAGAAACTGGGTTACCTTGTGATCCTTCATCCCATGATCAAAATCAACCTAGAACTAAGAAGAAATTTCCTGGCAGAGGAATAGATTAGGGGAAGCCTTCAGAAGTTGTGGGTGCTCCAACCCTGGAGGCTTTCAAGAAGAGATTGGACAGCCATTGGACTCAAATGGTGGAGGGTCTCCTTCTTAGAGCAGGGGGTTGGACTAGAAGACCTCCAAGGTCCCTTCCAACTCTGATATTCTGCTATTTGTGTCACCTAAGGAAGTCATTAATGTTGTGCCACTGCCAAATAAGCCAAGGCAACAACTAGCAGCAAAAAAAAATAATAATCCACAAATTCTACACGTTCTACCACGAAAGGTAAAAGGTAAAGGTTCCCCTTGCACATATGTGCTAGTCGTTTCCGGCTCTCAGGGGCAGTTGCTCATCTCCATTACAAAGCCGAAGAGCCAGCGCTGTCCGAAGACGTCTCCGTGGTCATGTGGCCGGCAGGACTAAACGCCGAAGGTGCACGGAGGAACGCTGTTCCCTTCTTCCCACCAAAGTGGCCCCTATTTTTCTATTTGCATTATTTACGTGCTTTCGAACTTCTAGGTTGGCAGAAGCTGCTGGGATGAGTAACGGGAGCTCACTCCGTTACGCGGCGCTATGGATTCGAACCGCCGCACTGCCAACCTTTCTGATCGACAAGCTCAGCGTCTTAGCCACTGAGCCACTGCGTCCTACCACTAAAACTGCCCAAATTCTAAGTGGACTACTCCATTTCAGAAGGTGACAAACATACCCATCAGAAAATCAAATATGGTCATGTCCATTATATCCAAGATCCTGGTTCCCCGATCGTAAGGTGGCGTTTGCTTAACCTCTTCACAATATTCGGGGTCAACTTCCCACCTGGATGAGACAGGAAAAAAAAAATACAGATTGGGAAGGTTAGCCACCAACAGTGCTCTACGTTTTGATTGAGTGGGTGAGTGTGAGTTTAAAAGAGGAAATATGCCCATCTATATTTTAAAGATGTAACCCTCCTCCCACTTATGATCTTGTGGAAGGAGCAGAACGTTGCTGAACTCCCACAGGGGAAAATAATTTTTTAAAAATGCCTTGATAGGAATAAGAGTAGCTTGAAAGGGTTCAGAAAAAAAACCCCTCTATATTCCTATCCCACTATCTGGACTGGACTATAACGATACACAAAGAGGGGGAGGGGGCTTCCTTCCTTGCCACTTCTGTTAATTCTTAAGTCAATTTTAGCATTAATATTTGCTATTTGGACACGTTAATGTTTTCTCCTGTTGTTTAATTGGTGGTTAGCTGCCCAGAATCCTCCCTACGCAAGACAGACGGCCGATAAGTTTAATTAACAAATAAATAAATTTATGACCTAGGGTTGGTTAACTGGCTAGAGTGGCCTTCAACCATGAGATGGTCAGCAAATAAATTTGATAATATTAATAGAAGGAATGAATAAATGAATGAATGAGAAACTTCCTAACAGCGAGGACAATTAACCAGTGGAACAGCTTGCCTTCAAAAATTGTGGATGCTCCATTACTGATGGATTAGCATCTACTAATTGTGGATGCTACATTTTTAAGAAGAGATTGGACAGTCACTTGTCTCAAATACTATAGATTCTCCTGCTTGAGCAGGGGGCTGGACTAGAAGACCTCAAAGGCCCCTTCCATATTCCTATTCTATTCTATTCTATTCTATTCTATTCTATTCCATTCCATTCCATTCTTCTTGTACCCTAGGACTATCATTAAGTGTTGTACCTTATGATTATTGACTCTTGACAAATTTATCTTTTCTTTTATGTACCCTGAGAGCAGTTGCACCAAGACAAATTCCTTGTGTGTCCAATCACACTTGGCCAAAAAAGAATTCTATTCTATTCCATTCCATTCTATTCTATGCTATGTTATGCTTTGCTATGGTATGCTATGCTATGGTATGCTATTCTATTCTATTCTATTCTATTCTATTCTATTCTATTCTATTCTATTCTATTCTATTCTATTCTATTCTAGTTCTTCATTACACTGTTCTATTCTATTCTATTCTATTCTATATTCTATTCTACTTTTATTCTATTTTCTATTCTATTCTATATTCTATTCTATATTCTATTCTATTCTATTCTATTCTATTCTATTCTATTCTATTCTATTCTATTCTATTCTATTCTATTCTATTCTATTCTATTCCATTCCATTCCACTCCACTCCACTCCACGCTACTCTACTCTACTCTAGAAGCAATGAATGAATGAATGAATGAATGAATGAATGACAGGAGAAAAAATGCAAGGAAATTATTATTTCTCCCATACCTGCAAAATAAGTGCAAAATAAGTTGGATTCAAGTTTAATTAGGGCAAAAGCTTTAGTCCTACTGCATGAAAACCCAGAAGTTCTGGTGTTTTGGTTTTAGAGTTTAGAACAAACTCGACATCTGGGTTGAATGATGGCGTGGGCCATGCAGATAAAGCCCAGCCTCTGCTCTTCATCTTCCCACTGTGTCTCTTCTACATTTGGCACGCTGATGACTTCGTTCTGCTCAGCGGTGGTGGGATTAAAAGTCTGGCTAGGCACCAATGGTGAACTGACAGCTTGCTGCGTGGGGGTTGCAGCGGAAGCAGCAGGACGCCTTTTAGCCACAAACACTTACTCGGCTTTCTTGCGTTTATGGTAGGAACGTCGCCATGGGTTTCTCCAGGTTTTCCGTTTGGCTAAAGACAAATCGGGCAAAAAGGCAGCCATGGAGCCTTCAATCTGGTCTGGTTTGCCACAAAGGGCGTGCTCTGTTGAACAGTAGTAGGAGCATTCTCCGTAGAAGCAGATGTTATTGGCTGCAGAAAGAAGGAGAGAGACATGGTGGACAACTGATACGGGTGGAAGAGAATATCTGTGGCTCAAGGGGTCCTGGGTGCTCTTTGAGTTGGGTTGTTTTTTATGGATGCTTCATGACCCAACTAGGTAACATCATCAGGGTTGGAAGGGGATAGAGACAGGGAAAGGAGGAGGAGGAGAGCTGCGAGGTCTTTGGTGCTCTCTGAGCTTGGTGGTTTTCTTGCAGATCTTTCATTACCAAACTAGGTAACATCATCAGTACTAGAAGGGAGTGAGGTTTGCAGAATGAAGAAATAGGAGGGGGAGGAGGGGGAAGAGGAGGAGGACTGTGCGGTCCTTGGTGCTCTCTTGGTCCTTGGAGGTTGGATGTTTTCTTGTGGATGATTCATGACCCAACTACTGGTAGTAACATCATCACTGCTAGAAGAGAGTTGGGTTTGTGGAATAGAGGAGGAGGAGAACTATGGGGTCCATGATGCTCTTTGAGTTTGGTTGATTTTTATAGGTGTTCCATGACCCAACTAAGTAACATCATCAGTGTCAGAAGGAAGTTGGATTGGTGGGAGTGTTTTATTCTTGGTGGTTCCTTAATTAGGCTATTGTTTATTGTTAGCTTTTTGTCTATGTTGGTAGTTCCTTGATTGGGGTTCCGTTTACTTCTTGATTGTGGGTCTAGTGTGGAGTTAATCTCTCGTTATTTGGATGTTGATTGCTGAAGAGGAGGTGTTTTGGTCTTTTTGTTTCCTTCTGGTCTTTTTTTTTTAAATTGTTTCTTTCAAATGGTATGTAAATGTCATTTATCTCTACGTGCCTGTTGATGGCCGATTTGTCTGAGTACCAGACTTCCAGGAATTCTCTAATGTTTTTGAACTTGGCTTGGTTTATTAGGGGAGCAATCCCCACTCCCTTCTACCCTGATGACGTTACCCAGTTTGGTAATGAAACATTTGCAAGAAAACAACGTAGTTCAGAAAGCACCAAGGACCCCACAACCGACATCTTCTGGAATCAGAAACCGGATTTTATGGAGACCCCTAAGGGGGAACTAAACTCCTCCAAAAGAAGTGGGTGTGATGACCCGGGGCATGGCACAAAAGCAACAAAGTCACAAAAGTAGGTAAAGTCCCTTTAATACCTCCAACATGGCCCCCAATGTCCAGTTATCATTGGCTGGAGAAAAAACTCTCCCAAGAACAGTCTTTAAAGGGAAGAAATTCAGTCCGAACCCAAAGTACATATAGATTATAAATAAAAACCAACACAAACCATGCTGCAGCAATTAATGGGACAGGGCAGGATAAGGAATTGCAGAGTTCAAAAGCTAATGAAACACACGCAGTTGACAGGATGCCAGAACTCAGATAAGACTTGATAAACCAAAATAATTCATGCTTTGCTTCCAGCAAGGTGCTGTGTGCAAACACCCTTTTTAAATCCTGTTTTCCCAGCTGCAGCTAATGAAGGGAATCAGGGCCCTTTTCTCCCCCGTAACCCACATTGCTCCCTTCTCCATTCCTCCCTGCATGCCCTAGGATGAAGAAGGGGTGGGCCTGGGCCTTCCTCTGAATGCCCAGCTGGACTGTGCCTTTCCCCAGTTTCCTCCCCAGCCACCGGAGCTACACTCCCACTCCCTGTGAGCTACTCAACTTCCACCTCGGAATCAGATTCCAACAGGGGCATGACAGCGGGCCAGGGAGCGAGTAGAACAAGGAGAACCTCTGAAACAGTTGCCACAGATCACAGAAACATCCTTGGACCTATAGAAATAAGAGCTTTTGATCTGATCATTAAAGAACGAAAACCATCTTCCCATTGTCCCCTTGCCAAGGTCATTTTTCTGGGCTCAAGGGGATGATCTTGTGACTTGCTGAGAACTGGCTGACATGCCTAAGCCGACTGTTTGATTTCACTTTTTTATATTTGCCCAAATCAGCTTTTTCAACAGCTGCTGACTCAGACAAGCAAGTGTGAACTCAGTCCGCTTTCAAGCTGGCACCGGATGGTGAGAAAACTCTGCCAGCAGCGAGAAATCTGTGAATGAGGGCGAGTTGTGAACCAACTGTCGTTATTTCAGCTCCTGCACGCTGGCGTTTCTCAACCGCCAAGTGTGGTTCCAGTCACTGTAAGTGCTGATAGTGGTAGCACCGGACTTACGACCACAAGGGAGCCCCCAGATTTCTGTGGTTAAGTGGGACATTTGTGAAGCGAGTTTCACCCCATTTTACGACCCTTTCTTGCCACAGTTGCTGCAGTTTGATAAGCGAGTAACCCATTGAATCTGGCTTCCTCCCACCCATGGACTTCGCTTGTCGGAAGGCCGGGAAAAGGGATCACGTGGCCCTGGGAACTGTGCCCGTCATAAATAGGAGCCTTGACTTCACTTGTTTGAAGTCGGTTGCGTGACTTTGGGACACAGAAACGGTCGTAAGCACGAACCAGGTTGCCGAACGTCTGAATTCGGATCACACGATCAGGCTACAAAGGTGGTAACCGTGAAAAAGGGCCGCAGGTCACATTGTTCAGTGCTGTTGTAAGTGTGAACGGTCGCTAACTTTCCCATCCAGCCTCCGACAAGCGAAGTAAACCGGGGGGGACAGACGGGGACCTGGATTCACTTAACGGCTGAGTGATTCACTTAACAACTGCAGGGTCCAAAGAGGTGGTAACATTGCACACAACTCACTTCACAAACGACGGCTGCAAGTCGAGAACGACCGGTTTGTCTGACGTCAATTCCCAGAAACAATCGTTTCTCTGACGTCAATTCCCACACCATTTGAAACAATCGTTTCTCTCCCTTGGTGATAAGGACAATTTAACAGCTTGTCCCCTATTCTTCCCTTCCCGGCGTCAGAACCTGGGGAATGCAAATAATCCTGAGCACGTTCTTTAAAAAAAAATCTAAAAGAAAATTTAAAAAAGGGGGAAAGATTCTAATCTCCCTTTCTTCTTTCAAGCCAGTGAAGCAGAGCTGCTATTGTCAATTTCCCAAAGGGTGGGTGGGGGGAATGGGGGAGGGGGAACGACAGGGGTGGAAATCCATAAACCTCTGTGATTGGTCAAGAGGAACAAAAGTCCCCAGAACTCGCATTGATTTTCGGCAAATGATTATTTCGAAAATTACAGCCGGAGTTATTGAAGTTTTCTCTCCCACCTGAGTGCTAACAAATCATTCCTTCGCGCCATTCTTTCAGGCAAGCGGAGAGCTAGCAAAGATGTAGAAATGCATTTCAGGGAATGACTGGTCTATTTCCATTCATTGCACCGGGTGCAATGTTTTCCTTCCTCCCTCTCTCCCTCCCTCTCTCCCTTTTCCTTCCTTCCTTCCCTCCCTCTTTTTCTTCTCTCTCTGCTCTCCTACTCCTCCCTCTCTTCCTTCCCTCCCTCTCTCCCTTTTCCTTCCTTCCTTCCTTCCTTCCTTCCTTCCTTCCTTCCTTCCTTCCTTCCTTCCTTCCTTCCTTCCTTCCTTCCTTCTCCAACATCTCTCTCTTCCCTCCCTCTTTTCTTTCCTCTTTGCTCTCCCACTCCTCCTTCCTCCCTCTCTTCCTTCCTTCCTTCTCTCCCTCTCCCCTTTCCTTCCTTCCTCCCTCTCTCCTCCCTCCCCTCCCTCCTTTCTTCTCTATCTCTCTTCCCTCCCTCTTTTCTTCCCTCTCTGCTCTCCCACTCCTCCTTCCCTCCTCTCTCCCTTTTCTTCCTTCCTTCCCCCCTCCATTCCCTCTCTCCTTTCTTTTCCAACATTTCTCTCTCCCTCCCTCTTTTTCTTCCCTCTCTGCCTCCCACTCTCCTTCCCTCCCTCTCTTCCTTCCTCCCTCTCTCCCTTTTCTTCCTTCCTTCCCTCCCTCCATTCCCTCTCTCCTTTCTTCTCCAACATCTGTCTCTTCCCTCCCTATTTTTCTTCCCTCTCTGCTCTCCCCACTCCTCCTTCCCTCCCTCCTTCCCTCATTTAAACATTTAAATCCATTTTAAAAGTCCATTTATCAGTGGACTTTTTCTTGTTTTGACGGGGAACAAGAATTATGCTTCCCCGATTCTTGTCTTTATCATGAGAACTTTCCAGCAAGGTCTCCTGGATATAGTACTGAGAGATTTGAGCTCAGCAGCATCAACCAAGCAGCAACCTTGCTACTAAAACGGAGTGAAAGATTCCAGCCTCTTGGGAGATGCAAAGCGCACTCCAAGGTCTACCTGGAATGGTTTCCAAGACAGAACATCACCAAAGCAACTGTGGATTTTCAGAGGCATGAAACGCCACGCTGGGGTTTAAGATCCCTTTCCTCTCCAGAAGCTGATATAATTCAGGCTTTGCACACACACACACACAACACTATCTCCTTTTGGACCACGAGAGGCAGCCAATCAAGCCTTTCGCCTGGCTGTAAATTGGGATTTGATTCAAATGTTTACATCGGCACCACCATCTTCTGGGTTTAATTTCTGGGGTTGCTGCTGTTGCCGTTATTAACTAAAGTCAATGGGGTTGTCCTTGCCAAAGCCCCCAAGCAGATGAACGTAACCAGAGTAAGGAACGCTGCTTTTCGGTAGCAGCAATTCAGACGCAACCACAAAGCGACAAAACAAAGCAGAAGTGCAGAAACAGGAAGGTTAGGATCCAGTGGGAAGCCAACATTTCCAGTTGGATCCTGCCTACTAGATCCCTGGCTTCCCTCTGGATGGAAATTATTCCTCAATTTTGCTGAACGCATCGGAGAGGCTCAATCACGAGGCTGACAAATTGATAAGACCAGGATGGCCACAAACCTTTTTGGTGGACCTGAACATTGATAGGTGCGATAGTTGATGGTCTTCGTTTTAATTGCTGCCTATTTTGATGCCCAGGTTATTATCTAAGTCTTCCCATACCTGGTGAGATAAAAAATGTCCTCCATAGTTTCTTGTCACGAGTAACGTCCCTTATTTCTCTGGTCATATTAACCAGTCTGCCTGCAACTGGTGGGACACGACGAAAATCCAGGATCCTGTAAGAAAAAAGCAGGAAGAGATGGTTTTAATCTGCTAAATCCCACAAAACAAAATCTTCTGCAGGATGGGCTTTAAATATCGTAATGGGTGAGTCAGTTAGACCTCATAATAATGTGCCAAAAAATAATGCAAAAAAGAGGGGGGTTGGAATAAGTCAAGATTAAAACCTGGCTTGTTCATTCTGCTTGTTGGATTTATTGAGATTTGAACACACGGGGCCTTAAAGAACTTGAGAAATGGTCTAGTGGGAACCTCTCCTAGGATGTACCAGTTCAGTCCTTCAGACTTTGGGAGAAGGTTTTCTTTTTAGTGCTACAGATAGAGACAATTTATAGGGGATTGTTCACCACAAGGATAGGTCTTCCCAGTGCTAATATTCACTTGGTGGAACTCTCTACCTTTGAAGGTATATCAGAAATCACCATCAATTCTACTTCACTGTGGACTTCCATGTGATCTCACATGGAGGAGGAGGAGGAGGAAGAGGAGGAGGAAGAAGAAGGAGGAGGAGAAGGAGGAGGAGAAGGAGGAGGAGAAGGAGGAGGAGGAGGAGAAGGAGGAGGAGGAGGAGAAGGAAGAGGAGGAGGAGGAGGAGAAGGAGGAGGAGAAAGAGAAGAAGGAGGAGAAGAAGGAGGAGGAGGAAGAGAAGAAGAGGAGGAGGAGAAGAAGGAAGGAGGAGGAGGAGGAGAGAAGAAGGAGGAGGAGGAGAAGGAAGAGGAGGAGAAGAAGAAGGAGGAGGAGGAGGAGGAGGAAGAGAAGAGAGGAGGAGGAGGAGGAGGAGGAGGAGGAGGAGAAGAAGAAGAAGAAGAAGAAGAAGAAGAAGAAGAAGAAGAAGAAGAAGAAGAAGAAGAAGAAGAAGAAGAAGAAGAAGAAGAAGAAGAAGAAGAAGAAGAAGAGAAGGAGAAGGAGGAGGAGGAAGAGAAGAAGGAGGAGGAGAAGGAGGAGGAGGAGGAGGAGGAAGAGAAGAAGGAGGAGGAGAAGAAGAAGAAGAAAGAGAAGGAGGAGGAGGAGGAGGAGGAAGAAGAACAACAACAGCAGAATGACCTCCTACACAATCCTGTTGCAAAATACTGAAAATCTGACTCAATTATTTGGACGTCCAAACACTGCATTCAGCTCACTCCCCTGCCCCCCATTTTACCCCTCTCCCCCTCCCACCGTTTACCTGTCCAGGTGAAATGCTGCAATCTCAGCATTGTGTCTCTCGTAGTCGGAAAAATAAAAGAAATCAGGGGGTGTTTCCTGCTCTCTCGTTTGCCTACAAAGGAAAGAGAAAAACAAATGCTCGGGTGACATAAAATGGCAAAGGGGGAATTCCTGATTTTTATCCATCCCTAAAAATGCATGCAACTTGTATTACCGTGGAGATTTTGGGGAAAAAAACCTGTACAAAACATAGCCTTGCCACGTTAATTTGGGGGATCCTTTTGCTCCCTATTATCACCTCCGGGTTGGGGTGCAGAAATCAGAGGGTCACCCAGCTGCCCCCAACCAGAAACTGAGTTAGAGAGAGGCACAGAGAAAAAGAAGAAGAAAAAGATTTAATTTACATTTTTCAATACATGCTGGCTTAATTCATCCTTTTCCCCATCAAATATGCAACCCACAACCGAATTTTCCTTCGGTTCTCGCACACCCGCTGAATTTCCCTCTTGCCTTTCTAAACAATTAGCCCGCCTAGGGCTGGCTTTGTGAATAAAAATTCTCCGCTAGGAAAACAGCACACAACAAGGCAGACATTCAGGAAAATTGCTTACACGGTGGGGAAATTGTGAGAAAACACGTGGTTTTAAACACGCAGGCTTTTTATAAAGCCTTGCACACTGGTGTAAAAACAAGAGAGGGCCAGGGTGTGTTTGGAAAACAAACAAACCAGGGGGAAAAAAAAAAGAGAAAGCAAAATATTTTAAAGTCACAAGATGGAGGGTGTGTAAGTTTTTCCTGGCTGAAGGCAGACACACAGCCTTGAGGCTAACCAAAGTAAGTAGGATTAGGACAAACATCAATATCGTCGGATTTTGTTGAACTTGAACATGACTTAAAATCAGCTTCGATGCATACCACCGTCACAAAATTTGTTGTATGGTCTTTTGTTTTTTAAAAGAGGCATTTATGTTCACAGCGATTTAATCTCAGTGCATCGATTAGCTAGCTTTATATGAAGGGACAGGCTGTATACACACAATAACTTTCTGACCTACAATGGGATGGAAGCCAGATTTGAAGGAAAACTCACGTTTGCAATGCACGTGAGTGGTGTTGGAAACATTAGGTGTTAGTGCAATTGGTAGAAGAGAATAGTTGTAGCTCAGGGTTGAACTGTGGGGTCCTTGGTGCTCTCTGAGCTTGGTGGTTTTCTTGCAGACGTTTCCTGACCCAACTAGGTAACATCATCAGTGCTAGAAGGGAGTGGGGTTTGCAGGAAGGAGGAGGAAGAGAAGGAGGACCTAAAACTCAGAGTTTGGTTGCAGATGTTTTGTGATCCAACCAGGTAACATCATCAATGCACTGAGTAACTCAATGCAATGCACTGATGATGTTTCTCAGAGAGCATCAAGGACCCCACAGTCTTCCCCTGCCCCCCCTGTCCTCCTCCACAAACCCTACTCCCTTCTAACACTGATGATGTTGCCTAGTTGGGTCATGAAACGTCTGCAAGAGAACGACCCAGTTCAGAGAGCACCAAGGACCCCACAATTAGTGCAATCATTGAGTCACAGCCTTGTCAGATTTCTGGAGATTTTTTTTTATGAACATTTATTTGCAAGTTTCTCTGCTATTAATGAAAAGAACGGCCTCTTCGCTGGTTCCCAGACCGTGGTGCAAAGAAATGAAATCCCCCCTTCAAATATATCCAGGGATGAAGTTCTAACTTGGAAATCAGCTCCGTGGCTAACATTTCTGCAAAAAAGCTTAACCCTTCCACCTTGGGAAATCTTAAGGAAAATGTCGTAAGAACCCTTGTTTGGAAATCAGTTCCTCTTTGCTGAGTCAGCTGCCCACACAAACACAGGCTCCATAACCGAGTTAACTCATTTTCTGGGATTGCACAATGCACCAAACCACCATCATTCACCCCAGGGGTGAGGCTTCCCAGCATGTTAAGCTCTAAAGTTGAATGTTCAGCCAGACATTGCATGTTTTGGGATTTGTGGAAGGAGGCTGATACTCCATGGTAAACCCATGTAAAGCCTTGGGTTGTTGTGTCAGTGCTTGCTCCTAGAAGTACACAACCACAATCTGGTTTTCCCACAGACAGTCACATTCGTGTCTTGCAAGCCAGGGTTACTTCTTCTTAGAAAACTGGCCCCACCGAATGACGAATATTTGGGACGCGCTTGGCTTGAAGCCAGTCTAAAAAAAAGTGTTTGGGTTTTATACCAACGTGTGCAGGAACACAAGGGTTGGGGACAGGGGAGGGATTCGACCGGTTTGGACCGGTTCAAGCGAACTGGATGTTAAATTTGGCAAAAACTGGTATTGAACCAACTAGCTAGCCCAGGCCACCCCTCCCCTCCCCTTCCAGGAGCCCAGGGTCTGCACGGAGGTTCTGGGAGGGGGGAAAATGGGCCTCCCAGGAGTACTGGAAGTCCGGAAATGGGCCTTTTTTCCTGTTTCCGGAAGGCTTCCAGAGCTTCCGGTAGGCCACACCCACCATGGCCACGCCCACTCAGCAACTGGTTGCTGGGATATTTGAATCCCACCCCTGGTGGGGGGTTTAATCTCCTCCGCGTGTCAAACTTTGTGTGTGCATGTGTGTTTAGTCTAGAGAAAAATAGTTTCAGTGAATTTTTTTTCCACTTAGCCACATAAATTCTGGGCTCAATTGTGGTCATAAGTCCAGGACCACCTTGTACTGTCATTTGGACTTATTTTCTGCTACAAAACACACACACACACACACACACACACACACACGGATGCACAATCCAACCACCCCATTCTTCTCCAGGACCTTAGCATCTCGTTTGATATTGTTGGGTCAATTGGCTTGGCTTTGTTTTTAATCTTCTCTGTCAAAAGAACCGCGCAGACTGATAGCTTTGACAAAAGCTAGGCTGGCATCCTTTCCTCAGCTCCCTTAGAGGGTAAACTTATCTGCAACGAGAGAAGGCCGGGAAGGGGGGTGGTGTCTTAAAAAAAAAGACATTTTGGAGGGGAGGGGGGAACGCTCGCTTCAAGGGCACAGCTTTTATCTGGAAAGCAACTGTTAGTCCTTCTCGCTATACACGAAGTGCTCATTATATCTCCACGGGAAGGGTGCATTGTCAGAAATTTAACTTTTTCTATTAATTCCCTGCTGAACCTAGCCAGCCACAGATTACAATTCTCTGCAGTAAATGTGGTTTGGCGTTCCTACCCTGCTGTTGCTCTGGTTGATTGGATTTAAGTTCATTACATTTCCATGCAATTATCTATCTATCTATCTATCTATCTATCTATCTATCTATCTATCTATCTATCTATCTATCTATCTATCTATCTATCTATCTATCTATCTATCTATCTATCTATTCACACTCACACACATTCATCTGGATGGCTGGGCTTACGTTCATTGCATTTTTATAGATTCACATCCATTTATTTAAATAAATAAATAACAATAAACATCCATCCATCTGGTTGGTTGGGCTTAAATTCATTATAATTTCATGCATTCAACTCTCTCTCTCTCTCTCTCTCTCTCTCCCTCTCTCTCTCCTCTCTCTCTCCCTCCCTCTCTCTCTCTCTCTCTCACACACACACACACCTATCCATCCATCCATCCATCCACCTACCTATCATTCATTGCATTTTTATAGATTCACGTCCATTTATATAAATAAATAACAATAAACATACACACATTTGCACCACTCAGGTAACCCTGAGGACACAGACAAACCTCCAAGTGGCCTCAACAACTCTCTAAAAGAATGCAATTGGCCATCTGTCCACAAGGAACACAAATCCTTCCATTCCCCACCATCCAGTCAGAGGTGAAACTTCTCTGAACGTCTTCAAAGAAAAGAAAAGAAAAGAAAAGAAAAGAAAAGAAAAGAAAAGAAAAGAAAAGAAAAAGAAAAGAAAACCAGAAAATCCAGTTGTCTCTTGAAAAAGCACCTTTTCATGCTTTTGAACTTGGTGCTTGAAGCGGAAAAGAATGAAAATTTGATTTGGGGTTTCACCAAGTAGATTGACAGATCTTTACAGAAATGGCTGGTTCATATTATTACAAAAAAGCAAAATGTTGTGATTTGATGTTAATGCCTTATTTTACTGCAACAGAGACATTTCTTTTTTCTTCTTCTGATCCTTCCTCACTTCTCTTCCCCCTTTTTTCTCCCCACTGCTTTTCTATTTACTTTTGTATTTTATAATAGTTTATAACTCAATTAAAAAAAAAAAAAGTTAAACAGAAAAAGCACCTTTGGGACAGCCGTGACGTGGATGATGGAGAATCTCCACAGATTTCGTTCGCTAGAATATTCACATTTCTATTATGTCCCAAAATCTCCAGCAAGAGCTTGAAAATGTGTGGGGCGATCCGAAAGATGCTCGCAATGGCCTGACCCACTTTGGCTGAGCTAAGAACCGAAGTGATAAACTAGAACTGAAACTGACATAAGTCACGAACTCTTGCATTGTGGCAAATTATTTTAAGACCGATCGGCCCACCGCTAATAAAAATAGGGGTGTTGATTCTTTAAAAGGAAACAACACACTTTCTGAGCAAATCTGTTTTATGCAGGTGAGGAGAAATGGCTGATTTAGGGAAACGGAATCTAATTAGTTTCTGAGATTTTGAGCTTGGCAACCCATAAATTAACCTGAAGTGCATTTTTCACAAAATGAAATATAGGTTTCCTTCGACTTTCAATCAGAATGGAGCCCGACAGTTTCCATCGCTAAGTGAGACAGGGGCTCAGGGAGTTCCCCCCCCCCCGGGACCACTTTTCTAGCCACCGTTGTTAACTGGATCACTGTAGCTGTGAAATTAGTAACCCATTGGTAAGTAAATCTGGCTTCCCACATTGACTCTGCTTGTCAGAAGGGGGCAAAAAGGGGATTACATGACCCCTGGATGGGGCAACCGTCATAATGTGAGTCAGTGGCCAAGAATTTGGCCACGTGACCTTGGGGATGCTGCAATGGTCATAAGTGTGAAACAGCCCTAAGTCACTTTGTTCAATGACTTCGAACTGTCACTAAATGAATGGTTATAAGTTGAGAATTCACTACACTACCTGGGTCTACCATTGACTCCAACTATCCCACGAATGGAAGAAGGCGGTCAACTTATTCTCCAAAGCATCTGAAGGCAAGAAGTGGAACAGCTTGCCACCAGAAGTTGCTCCATCACTAGAGGCTTTTAAGAAGAGATTGGATAGTCACTTGTCTGAAATGGTACAGGGTTTCTTGCTTGAGGAGGGGGTTGGACTAGAAGACCTCCAAGGTTCCTTCCCACACAGTCATTCTGGGTCAAACCTATTCTCCAAAGGACCAGAAGGCAAGAAACATTGGATGGAAACTGATCAAGGAGAGAAGCAACCTGGAATTAAGGAGGAACTTCCTATCAGGGAGGACAATTAACCAGTGGAACAAATTGCCCCATCACTGGAGGCTTTTAAGAAGAGTCTGGATACCAATTTATCAGAAACAGGATTAGGTCTCCTGCGAGAGCAAAGGGTTAGGCTAGATGACCTCTTTCCAACTCTGTTACTGAATGAAAGGAAGTTCCTATTTTCTACGGAGAATTGCATGAAATGCCTAAAGACTGCATGAAATTGGCTAGAAACTGCATGAAATCAGTCAAGAACTGCATGAAATTAGAGGCAATGTCCCTTGGCGCCGGAAGGTAAGCGTTGTCCATCTTTGTGGTCAGAAATGCCTTCATCAAGAAGACAAAATGCTGTTGATTTCCATGGGCCTGCTTGTCCTCACATATCCCCCCCAATGTTTTTCTCCAAACATCTATTTCAGCAACTGTAAATTGGCGGTGCGATCATTTGCTATTATCCTGCTCCTAGCTTGACCGTCAAGGAAAATCTTTCATTTCTCTCTCTTTTTCCACCCCTAGGTGCCTGCATGGCCAGGAACCTTTTGAAAAAAAGAGAAGAAAGCTTTGCGGGGGCAAAAAAAAAAAAACATTAGGCAGGATGAAAACACACACCCGCATGCACACCCATGCAACAAAACACATAGGATTATTTATGTGGCAAGTGTTCAAAAAATATTGTTGCCTTCTTGGGTTGATAAATAAGTTCATTATGCAGATGACATTCCCAAAATGCTGGGCATGTCACTGCAGGAATTTAATCACCACCTGTAAAATATATGTCTGCTCCTGGATGTTTTGCCGGTGGGGTGGGGGGAGCAAAAGGGACAGGAAGATGAGATGCTTCCTCCGAATATACCCAACTCATCCAACAATCTTGACGTGTTATGAATTATAGAAGCCCCAATGACAGACCATGATGGGTGTCATCAAAGGTAGTTAATCAAAAGAGAATTCTCAGATGGTGCTTCATAACATGAAGATTTTGGAACACAAGTCCATGAATCAGGGACAACAGTAGGCCTTAATGAGTAGGCGTGCAAAATCTCAGTTTTGAGTTAACAGAAGAGCAGAATTGGCAGGCCTTCTACTAATCCAATCCCCTACACAAGCTGTGAAAAGATTTAATTCTCCCCAGTGGAACTTTACATATATTCCCTTCCTTCTCTTCTCTTCTGTTCTCTTTCTATATTCAGAATTACAGAGTTGGAGGATCTTTGAGATTTTTTTTTTTTTTATTTATAAAATAATTAAATTATTGGTATAATTAAAAAAAAAAAAAAAAAAAAAAATATTTAAAAAAAAAAAAAAAAAAAAAAATAAAAAAAAAAAAAAAGAAAAGAAGAAAAGAGGAGGGGGGGGGTTTTAAATTTTGTTTTTTTTTAAGGTTTTTTTAAAATTCTTCTTCTTCTCGTCCAATCCCCTGCTCAAGCAGGAGAACCTATGTTATCCTGGACAAACAGTTGTTTCCGATCTCTTCTTCAAAACCTCCAGGGATGGAACACCCACAATTTCTGGAGGCAAGACGATTTATTGTTCTAACTGCCAGGAATTTGTTTCTTTATTTCTAGGTTGCTTCTCTCCTTGATTAGCTTCCATCGGTTGCTTCTTGTCTTGCCTTCAGTGGCTTTGGAGAATAGGTTGATAGTCAAGAATAGTCTTTGAATAGTCAAGACTTTGTTGATGACCCCAACCATGTCAAGGACCTTGGAGTTCTCATCTCTAATGATCTAAGTGCTAGAGCCCACTGTAACTACATAGCCAAAAAGGCATTAAGAGTTGTTAACCTAATCCTACGTAGCTTCTTCTCTGGTAATATCACACTACTAACTAGAGCATACAAAACATTTGCAAGACCAAACTTGAATACAGCTCATCAGTCTGGAACCCACATTACGTATCTGATATTAACACAGTTGACAAAGTCCAGAAATATTTCACAAGAAGAGTTCTCCACTCCTCTACTCGTTGCAGAATACCTTATGTCACCAGACTCAAAATTCTAGACCTAGAAAACCTAGAACTATGCTGCCTTCGGTCTGATCTAAGTATAGTATATAAAATCATACATTGCAATGTCCTACCTGTCAATGAATACTTCAGCTTCAACCATAACAATACAAGAGCACACAATAGATACAAACTCAAGATTAATTGTACCAAACTTGACTGCAGGAAATACTCCTTCAGCAACAGAGTGGTCAATGTCTGGAATACTCTACCTGACTCTGTGGTTTCTTCCCCAAACCCCAAAAACTTTAACCTTAGACTGTCTACTATTGACCTCACCCCTTTCCTAAGAGGTCTGTAGGGGGCGTGCATAAACGCACCAACGTGCCTACCGGCCCTGTCCTATTGACTCTTTTTATTTTTCTTATATGTACCCATTTCATGTATTCATAACTATGTCTATACTTATACCTGTAATCTTATAATCGCTTGACAAATCAAAATAAATAAAATAAAAATAAATAAAAATAAATCCTCTCTTCATTGTGGCAACCACTGAGATATTTGAACACTGCTTGAGTTGGTCAATCTCTACATTTTTATTGTTCTTGACTTTTACACATAACCTGCTCAAAGACGTTTGGAGTTGAGTGGTCTCTGCAGCTAATAAATACATGGGTTAAAAAGAAGAGAAATAAGAGGTGCTGCCAGCTCTTGTTCACAGATATATTTTGGCTAGATGATGGTTAATGCTCGGGACCTTCAGCTAAGGTTAATATATAAAAATGATCAATCCTCTCTTGATTTTGATCTTCCTTGTTTATATGACCTTTTTATTCCCCCCCCCCCCCAAGGTAGCTCACGTTGTATTATAGATACTTTATTTTACTTCCTCCTGGTAGATTTTTTACTATAGATATATACTTTACACCGGTTGTTAACTTTTCAAATTATATCCATTGCTTTTTTGAGGAATAGGTTGTAGACAAGCTACAACCTCCTAACTCATTTTGATAGAGTGTCCAAAACTGCTTTCTCCAGAGCTCCTAGTTAACCACAGCTATAACAATCAGTATATTTCAAATATTTCCTTTGTGAGGTCTCTTTAATCAAACTGACTTAATTGCTCCCTGATGCCATTAAAATTCTGCCGTTGCATTTCTTCGAATTTGGAGATACAGAGCAGGAAAAAGAAACTCTCCAAAAACATTTGCACAAGGGTACTGCAATGTATACAAACAAGCCTCTTTCAAACAAAGACGCATTTAAAAACACATGAATTTTTGAGCATTTCTTTAAAAGCTGCACAAATCCTTGCACAAATGAAATGGGATGGGCTTGTAAAAAGAGGTCAAATATATGCAGACTTTGACTTAGACAAAGCCAACATTGTATTTGTTTGTTTTGCTGAACAGCAGGTGAAATCGCGAAGGCTTTTCATTGCTTTGAAAAATAATTCAGAAAAAAAGATAAGAGAAGCACAAACAAGCCTTTCTTTGAAGGTTGTTTTTCTTTTAATGAGCAAATGGGAAAAGTGAAGTGGCTGCTTTAACGGCCACATTCGAGAAGGAGATGCTTTAAGGAGCCAACTCTTCAAAGCATCTGCCCTACAAGGAAGCCTGGGAGAGGTTGTGCTGGGCTTTGCGTTCTGGCACAATTCTGAAAGATCTCTTTTGTGCTATCTGGTCATTAGGTGAGGATGATGGATTGATGACAGAAAGACAGACGGACGGACGGATGGATAGACAAACAGATGATAGACAGAGAGATAGATAAATGAAGGTAGGTAGATAGGTAGGTAGGTAGGTAGGATAGATAGATGATAGGTAGATAGTAGGTAGGTAGGTGATAGATATGATATGATAGATGGATGGATAGATAGATAGATAGATAGATAGATAGATAGATAGATAGATAGATAGATAAGGTAGGTAGATGATTGGATGGATGGATGGATGGATAGATATGATAGGTGGGTTGAAGGAGAGATAGCTAGATATAGATACGATAGCTAGCTAGCTATGGATAGAAAAGAAAAGAAAAGAAAAGAAAAGAAAAGAAAAGAAAAGAAAAGAAAGAAAGAAAGAAAGAAAGAAAGAAAGAAAGAAAGAAAGAAAGAAAGAAAGAAAGAAAGAAAGAAAGAAAGAAAGAAAGAAAGAAAGAAAGAAAGAAAGAAAGAAGGGGTGGGGGATGGATGGAAAGATAGATGGGTGGAGATACATACACATACATACATAACTTTTATTTAGGTGATAGGTGGGTGGATGGATAAATAGATGATAGATTGGATAAATGGAGAGAGAGATTTGTTTTTTTTCTCTCTCTCTCCTGAAAATGCCCTTCCCTAAGATTTTGTAAATTTAGCCTCCCATGTTTTAGAGAGTCTGGGCATAGGACTTCGTTAGGAGCTGCCAAGCAATCTTTTCTCCTCAGTCCACAACACCCTGTAATTTCTGCCTTTGCTTTTTCTCTCTTTCAGTGGAGCTCAGCCACAATTGCAGGGTGCACCTCAGGCTGCAAACAGACTCGAGACAACACCCCAGTTCCTCTTCTTTCGACCCAGGGAAGGAGGCATTTCTCGGTAGGAACGTGGTCGACCTTCAACTGGTTGACCCTTTTGAAGACAGCAACCTCAACACTCAACGTCTGGCAGGCGTGCGCCTAACTTTCTCGGCTCCGCTTCCAGGATTAACCCGCCATCTATGTTTGCTGTTGGGTTACACCTCAATTGTGGCCAGAGTCGCGGGCATCTTAAATAAGCAACGGAAATGAGGGGATAGTCAAGAGCTTGAAGGGAGGAAATGTGGGCTGAGAGTAAATAATGTCCTACAGAGGCAAGAAGCAGATGGGTCCAATGTGGGCGAGGCCATGGAGAAGGACCAGGAGAATTGAATAACAGAATGCCACAATTGGAAGGGACATTGAAGGTCTTTTAGGCAGGGGTGGGATTCTACAGGTTCGCACCTATTCGCTGAACTGGTTATTAACATTCTAAGCAGTTCGGAGAACCAGTTGTTAGCAGAAATTACTGGGCTAATCCTGTAGGGAAGGCAGGAAGGAAACATTCTGGTGTTGCTTACAGAAACTGCCTCTCCATTATATTCTTGGCAGGACTAGACTTCCTGTCTCGGGAACTTCTCTGGAGTTTTTCCCCCCTCTTTTGCTCGTACTTTGCTTGTGTGGAATGACCATTCAAAGTTACAATGGCACTGAAAAAAGTGACTTATGACCATTTTTCACACTTACGACTGTTGCTGCATCCCCACAGTCATAAGAAACCAGGCGAGGAGATGCGTGCCTCAATGTGAGTGATGTTGAGTTGGCCAAGCCCAGCCGGTCACATGACCAGCAAGCCATGCCCACCAACTAAACCACGCCCATAGAACCATAGTTGTTAACAAATTTGAATCCCACCCCTGCTTCTAGGGCAACCCCCTGCTTGAGCAAGAGATCCTATACCAGTGGTGGAGATCCTATAGGAGATCCTATACCAGTTCCTATACCTTTTTGGGCTCTTGTGCCAAAAACTGTGCATGCACTTGCACGCTCGCACTCGTGTGCCAGCACCCAGAAGCCAATGCACACACCCCCATGCCCCCTTCGCATGCATATGCAATCACTACCCCACCACCACCACCCCGCCGCCCCCTTACCTGCACCTTGCCTCCCAGCTGACTTTTGGCCAGTTTGAGGCCTTTTTCGGCCTCCCAGAGGCTTGAGGAAGGCTTCTGCAGGCTTTGTAGGCCGAAAACTAGCCCCGTTTCGTTACGTCTGGTATTTTCGGAAAAACAGGAAGTGACGAAACGGGCCTAGTTTTCAGCCTGCAGAAGCCTTCCTCAAGCCTTCAGGAGGCCGAAAAAGGCCTCAAACCGGCCAAAAATCAGCCAGGAGGTGCACGCATGTGCGGTGAGGTAAGTTTTCCTGCAGATCGCGTGCTGGTACAAATGGTTCTGCGTACCACAGGGTCACCATCGTAGTCCTATACCATTTCAGGTAAATTTCAGTACAGGCTTTCCTACTCGAGCAGGGGTTGGACTAGAAGACCTCCAAGGTCCCTTCCAAATTTCTTATTCTGTTAAATGGTATAGGGTTTCCTGCTTGAGTAGAGGGATCCCTTCCAACTCTGTTATTCTGGTAAAAAACAACAACCAAGAGGCCATCACCCAATGGCTGTTAGCATTTTACTACAATTCCCTTTTTGGTTTGTGTTAAGTTAAGGCTGTTCTTGTTGGTTGAAAATAATTCATGGAACCTGGTAGAAGGACCACACACACAAACACACACACACTCACACACTACTTTCCTGGGTGGCCATAAACGAGACCTTAGACAGGAGATACTTCCTCCAACATCCGTAGTCCAACCAATTAAAACCCTAATGTGATCATTATTGTGCCATCAGCTATTTGTGGGGAAAAAAAAACATTTCCACCCCATCAAGGCCCACAAAACCCATCAAGCAGATAGCTAAACGGTTGTTTGGGGCCCTCAAGGAAGGAACAATGTGGTTGTTCTCAACAACAAACCCCAAAGGCTGTTCTGAGGCATAAAGGAAGGCCAAAGCATTCACGTCATCGCAATGCAATCTAGAATTGCCCGGTGGCCAAGAGATGAAATTAATTCGAGCAGCATGGATGCACAAAGCGAGAAGAACGACAGTCTTGGGTTTCATCCAGCCCCAACTTCGGTGTCCAGGTGTCTCCCGAGCCCAGGAGAACATCAACTGAAGTCTTCAAAACAATAAGAACCTAGCACTTTTCAGCCTGTTCAGTGTGGGCGTACTCCATCTCCCCCCTGGAGGAAAGTTGGTGGAAAGGAACGGAAGCTTATAAATAAACTTGGCGTGTTATTAAGATGACCATTCCCTGGGCTGTGGTTGAAAGGATGCACGTCTCAACCTTCGTGCAATAATTTGTTTGTCTTTTCTTGGCTTTGTGTGGGAGAGATGCTGCCCAGAAGATGTGAAGGAGCAGAAAATAATATATCTGGTTTGGAGAAAGCTTGGGACTGATGGGATGGAACAGCATCCTTTTCCTTTACTTTTGGGGACAAAGGATGACCAAACCATCATTCCAAATCCCAGATGTTTCTGGGATCTATTTGCAGGTTGAAATAGTATAAGTTTTCCTCAGGGGTGGGATACAAATTTTTTAACAACCAGTTCTGTGGGCGTGGCTTAGTTGGTGGGCATAGCTTGGTGGTCATGTTATTGGTTGGGCATGGCCAACTCGACATCACTCACATCGAGGCACGCATCTCCTCGCTTGGCCTCTCATGACTGTGGGGATGCTGCAACAGTCGTAAGTGTGAAAAAGGGTTATAAGTCACTTTTTTTCAGTGGAGGGGGCAAAACTCCAACATCTCACTTGGCAAGAGAAATTTTGGGCTCAGTCGTGGTTGTACATTGAAGTCATACCTGGATGGATTCTGGGAATTATTTTGTAATAAGTGGTTCTATAACCTGGGGGCTGGGGAGAGAGGGGTGTAAAAAGGAAAGAAAACCAATATTTTGGATCCTCATGAGTGGGACTCTGGCAGGTTACGATCTATTAAAAGCAACCATTAACAATCCAGATCATTATTTTTTTAAAAAAAATTCTTCACAGGATCACACTTCCAAGGATGGGCTCAACTAGCATCCTGGCCTGCTGATATTGCTGTACTACAACACCCAGCAACCCCAGCCAGTTAAGGATGGGCCGGAATGGTTCCACATACCTGCTCTGGCTAGTTGTACGATTTTTTTTTTATTTTTTGAGTTTTCCAGTGGTCTTGCTAGGGACAAGGAAATACATTCACCTGTTATTTGGCAGGGGAGATGGAATATTAAGTAGGTGCGCAAAAGTCACTTCTCTTCCTCCCTCCTGAGTTCTGCAGAACCACTTAAAAGGAAATAATAATTTTGTTCTCCTGCAGCAGAAACAAAGCAAGGGAACAAGCTTATTATTCTGGCGATGACTAATGCCAGTTCTGAATGGCTCGGTTAAGCCTCCGGGAGCCTTAAGTGACTTTGCTAAAATGCAGCTCAAACACCGTTTCTTTCTTTCTTTCTTTCTTTCTTTCTTTCTTTCTTTCTTTCTTTCTTTCTTTCTTTCTTTCTTTCTTTCTTTCTTTCTTTCCTTCCTTCCTTCCTTCCTTCCTTCCTTCCTTTCTTTTTCTTTCTTTCTTTTTCTTCTTTTCTTCCTCTCTCTCTCTTCCTTTCCTTCCTCATGTCTCTATCTTCTCCTCCCTCCCTCCTTTCTTTCTCATCTTCTCTTCTGTCCCTCCCTCCTTTTGAATCTTTTTCTTTCCCACATCTTTTCTCTACCTTTTCCTCCCTCCCCCCTCCCTCCTGTTTCTATCTTCCCCTCCCTCCTTTTGCTTTTTCCTTCCCTCCTTCCTCTTCCTTCCCTCCCTGTTCCCTCCCTCCTGTTTCTATTTTCCCCTTCCTCTGTCCATTCTTTCTCTATCTTCCCCTCCCTTCTTTTGCTTTTTCCTTCCTTCCTTCCTTCCTTCCTTCCTTCCTTCCTTCCTTCCTTCCTTCCTTCCTTCCTTCCTTCCTTCCTTCCTTCCCCTCCTCCCTCCATTCTTTCTCTATCTTCCCCTCCCTCCTTTCGCTTTTCCTTGCTTCCTTGCTTCCTTCCTTCCTTCTTCCTTTCCTCCCTCCATTCTTTCTCTATCTTCCCTCCCTTGTTTTGCTTTTTCCTTCCCTCCTTCCTTCCTCTTCCTTCCTTCCTTCCTTCCTTCCTTCCTTCCTTCCTTCCTTCCTTCCTTCCTTCCTTCCTTCCTTCCTTCCCCTCCTGTTTCCCTCCTGTTTCTATTTTCCCTCCCTCCCTCCCTCCCTCCATTCTTTCTCTATCTTTCCCTCCCTCCTTTCACTTTTTCCTTCCTTCCTTCCTTCCTCCCTTCCTTCCTTCCTCCCTTCCTTCCTTCCTTCCTTCCTTCCTTCCTTCCTTCCTTCCTTCCTTCCTTCCTTCCTTCCTTCCTTCCTTCCTTCCTCTTCCTTCTTTCCCTCCCTCCCTTCCCTCCTTTTTCTATCTTTCCCTCTCTCCCTCCCTCTCTTCTCCTCCCTCCTTTCCTCCCTCCGTCCCTCTGTCCCTCCCTTCCCTGCTAAGCCAACCTCGACACACCATGCCTTCACCCCACCCTCCCTCCCTGCTTTTTGATTGCTATTCTAACCCTCTGATTTGGAAGGACAATGTCCCTCTGGGAGCAATCAGAAACAGAGGGCAGCCCACCGCCTTGGTTGCCCAGCAGGCTTCCTCCTCCTGCCCCCTCTGCATTTCCAGGAACCCAGGCCTCGTTTCAGAAATGGACCTTGATGGGCATGTTGCAAACTTCAAAACCTCACTGGTGCAATTCACCACTCGCAAATGATACCAAGGCATCACAGACTTCCTCTCCGTCTTGACAGAAGACAGAGACACATCAATTCAATTAACGCACTGACATTTGGTGTGTTAGAGTCTTTGAAGTCTGTCCCGTTTCTTCTGGCCTCTTTAGGTTGCTTCCAATTATTTTCTCTGGGTAGAGTCTTTGAGCTGACATTATTGCTGGATGTGGAGGAGATAAATGCTACTGGAGGTGCCTTCTGTTCTACACCTGCGATCCCTTGGACATCTCCTAGCTACTTACACTTCTCTGGGGGAAAAAATGGATCTAGGAAGAGTTTCTGCAGAGGTCTTCCCCTGTCATCCCTCAGAAGCATGAAAAGCCATGCAGATTTTACCTATTTGGGGAGACCACTCAGAAATATTTTATGAGTTGACAGTGTCACAATTTTGAGAGGAGCTTCTGGTTAGGGGGGCAGGGAAAGAACAGCGCGGCAGGAGGAGACTATGGTGGAGGAACTGGACTTCCGGTCGGCTCCAGGACTGAATGGGGGGCTTCCGGTTAGGACTTTTGTGGCTCTTTGAGTGTTTAAGGTTCCCGACTCCTGCCCTAGTCTTAGTCCAATGGTTTGGCTAAGCCCAAATTTTGCTGAACGACAACTCCCAGTGATTCCAGCCAAAGGTAGTCTTTTGTAGTTTGGAAACTTCCGAAAACCTACGCATCTCCCATCCCTCATCCCTGGAGTGTTCGGCTGAAGATCAAGGAGACCGGGGGGAAAAGAAGATTAGTCTTATCTTTCTTCTTGAGCCTTGCAGCTTCCCTAGTTGGGATGAAGGGGATGATCAAAGGACTGAAGTCCACTCTCCAATGGCAGGGTCAGATCCAGGTTGATTCCCCCAGCAGTTGCATTTCAAGTTCAGAAAGGCAAATATACCCGATTAATACATGCATGCTACTGTCAACTCATGAAATATTCCTATGGTCTTTTTAGAGTGGCCAACAGAAAGAGAGAGGGGGGAGCAGTGCAGCAGCTTGCAAAACCGAAACTACATTCCACAAATGCTTTCAAAGATAGTAACTAGGTGACTGAAATTTCTGCCACGCAAAATTAGAGCATGATTGATGACTCTTGGCTATGGATGTGTCCCATTGGAGAATATGAATTATGATACACCCAGGGGGTGGGAGGAAAACCAGGGTCAAGGGTGACAATGGATGATGTGTCTCAGAGTCGGCTACACCCAGGCAGTACCGGGATGTTAATTCCCAATAAATCCTTTTTAGGTTTTGGAAGTTTGGCTCGAGACTCATGGTTTAAATGGGGGTAACTGCCAGAATCCTGATAGCTAGCCAGCCACCGCTGAGACACATAATTCATTGAGACACATATATTTCGTTGTTTGGTGGATCCAAACTCATGGTCGTCCACCATTGGTTATTTTCATAGCCAGCGAGGCTGCTCAAGGAATTTCATAAGGCAGGCAGGCAGATAGAGAGACAGACAGACAGATTCCCAACTTACTTCATTGGCTTGAACAAGGCCTGTCCATAATTCTGGAATGTCATGATGAGTTTGAGCTGGGTCCCTCCCGACTTCATGGCTAGGGAAGGAAAAGAGGAGGAAAAGTTTCAGGGGAAAAACAAAATCCATAAAGCTGCACCATATGGTTTGGCTGACACCTAGCAATGTTAACTGAGAAATTACCCGTCTGTGGAGATACATTTATTTATGTTGCAATCAGTATAAAAGGAGAAAAAGGAATAATGGATGGAAACTGAACAAGGAGAGACGCAGCCTGGAAATAAGGAAAAATTTTCTGACAGTGAGAACAATCCACTGATGGAACAGAAGTTGCCTTTGGAAGTTGTGGGAGCTTCATCCCTGGAAGCTTTCAAGAAGAAACTGGACTGCCATCTGTCAGAAATGGTGTAAGGCCATGATGGCGAACCTATGGCACGCAGAGCCATTTGTGTGGGCATGCAAGCCCCAGCCAAACTTATCTGCAGTGCAGTCTCAGGAGGCCAAAAAAATGGGCCTTCCGGAAATACCAGAACTGCCGAAACGGGCCCGTTTTTCGGCCTCCAAAGGCTGCAGAGGCTTCCCTTGAGCCCCCAGGAGGGCGAAAATGGCCTCAAATGGGCCAAAAATCAGCTGGGAGGTGTGTTGCATGTGCAGTGTAGGTAAAGAGGTGGGGTGGGGTGTTGCGTGTGCATGCTCAGGGGGGCATTGTATTGTGGGTACTGACACGCAGGTGCTTTCAGCACACCCCAACAAAAAAGGTTTGCCATCATTGGTGTCGGGTCTCCTGCTTGGGCAGGGGGTTAGACTAGAGGACCTACAAGGCCCCTTCCAACTCTGTTCATCTGTTATCTATTAAAGGTCTTCAAGGATGCAAAATGTCTTCCAAGGAAAACCAAGTCCAGTTGCCTTTGGGAAAAAGGGCTTTTGGGCCTTCTCTGTGACAGCCCCTCAAGTCCTTGAAGACAGCTATCCTGTCCCCCCACCCAGTGGAGGGGATTAAAATTGTTTTACCACTGGTTCGGCATGGCTTGGCGGGCATGTTTTGCCTAATGCGCACAAGGAGCTTTTCCTTCTCTCAGCTGATCGTCGGCTGTTTTTTTTAGCCAAACCAGTCCAAACCAGTAGCCTACCATCACTGACCCACCCCACCCCAATCCTTCTGGGATGTTCATAGCAAGAGAGACAAAAAAAAAAGTCAAGACAGCATCTGTGACCAATATCTGATTACCATAATACAGGTTAAAAAAAAAAAAAGGTGTGGAACACGAATCACATGGACCTCCCTCCAAAAAGGAAAGAAAGGCTTAAAATCTGAAATCCGGCCAGTTGATTTTGCATCCTAATTTGCTTTAGACTTCACCCCCTTTTCCTTTTGCCCATTTTATCTCACCCTCAAACTGCAGCTATTAGCTATACATTCCTTTAATTACTCCTTCTGGTGTAATCTTTTTTTTTTTTTCCCATGCTATAAAATGTTATGCAAATTTGGTCCATTTAATTACTCTTCTGCTTCGGGAGAAAGAAAAAAAGAGAGAGCAAAGGAAAGAACTTCCAGCTTTGGGGTTTTTTTTTTCTTTTTTTGCTGATCCCAGGCTTTCTCTCACATTTTACTCAACTTCTCCTACGGGGGGAAAAAAAATAAATAAATTAGAAATTAAAGGCCGTCCAGCAATCTGTGCTGAAAACGGCCTGGACGGAGCATGGAGATTTCCCATATTAGATTAAGCTGATGTGCCGAGTAGGCTAATTTTTTTTTTTTTTGGGAAGGCTAGACAAACACACCATCATTCTTTTCCTTTCTTTTTTTTTTCTTTTTGAAAGAAAACAACAACTCCAGGAGTTTGCTAGGTGTGACTCTTAGCTCTCTGGCAAATTCACAGTCGCTTGGAGCACTGGCTCAGTTCTGGCTTCATCCCTGAGACGTGCACAAAAAATAGATTAGACATTAAAAAAACATGATAGAGCACACTCGGCGGGTGGAGTTGCTAGAACATGTTTCCAGCCTTCTCGGAAAATGTAAGAGGTGGCCTCGTTTTCAACCGGAGTTGACTGAACAAGGCAGCAAAGTTTGGGAGAGGTGGGGGAGAGAGGAGGGGGAAGGGTCCACCCCAGGGGCAGCTCCAAGTAGCTGCCAAAGCTCCCTGAGAACCCAACACAGATGGCCAACATCAACCTTAGGGCTTCTGTCCCCCCAAGTCTGAATCAGCCAAGGGACAACTGAGGTCGGCTTGGAAGCAACTTGGAGAGGGAAGCGGGAATGGCCTTGAGGAACAGGTAGAAGAGTTACTACATGAGAAAACTTCTTAGACAAGAGCAATGACGATAGCAATAACATTTAGGCTTATATGCCACCCCATAGCACTTTAAACAGAGGTGGTCTTCAGCCGGTTCTGACCAGTTCTGGAGAACCGGTAGTGGAAATTTTGAGTCGTTCAGAGAACCGGATGGCCCCACCCTCATCTCTTCTCTGCTTCCAGAGTCCCAGATGATTGGCTGGGTCTTCTTTGGTTGCCCTGCACAGGAGAAGGGAGCTGGAAAGCAGGTTAGTGGGGTGGGGAGGGAATGGGGATTTTGTAGTATCCTTCCCCTGCCACGCCCACCAAGCCACACCCACAGAACTAGTAGTAAAAAAAATTGAATTGAATTCCATATCTATCTATCTATCTATCTATCTATCTATCTATCCATCCATCCATCCATCCATCCATCCATCCATCCATCCATCCATCCATCCATCCATCCATCCAGAGGTGGTATTCAGCCAGTTCTGATCGGTTCTGGAGAACCAGTAGTGGAAATTTTGAGTTGTTCAGAGAACCGGTAAATCCCACTTCTGACTGGCCCCACCCTCATCTCTTCTCTGCTTCCCGAGTGCCAGCTGATTGGCTGGGTCTTCTTTGGTTGCCCTGCACAGGAGAACAGAGCTGGAAAGCAGGTTAGTGGGATGGGGAGGGAATGGGGATTTTGCAGTATATCCTTCCCCTGGAGTGGGGTGGAATAGAGATTTTGCAGTATCCTTCCCCTGCCATGCCCACCAAGCCACACCCACCAAGCTATGCCACACCCACCAAGCCACACCCACAGAACAGGTAGCAAAGAAAAAAAAATTGAATACCACCACTGACTTTAAAGCAATCCCTGGGTAGTTTACAACATAGAAGCATCTTTCTCCCAACAATCTGGTTCCTCGTTTTACCAACATCGGAAAGACGGAAGGTTGAGTCAATCTTGAGCTCCGTCAGGATCAAACTCCAGGCTGTGGCCAGAGTTTGTCTGCGATGCTGGACTTTAACTATTGCACCAACACAGCTCTTCTAGGAAGACGGGCACCGAGAGTCCCTACGGGTCACTAAAAAAAACCTTCTTAATTTTCATGAAGATAAAGGGAGGAGGGAAGCACATTCAGACTTGCAAGATTTACTACAGGTACGCCTTGATGTACAACTGTTTGCTTAACAGTTGTTCCAAGTTAGCACGGAACTCCCTAGAGCCGTTTTTAGACTTACAAGGACCACAGAACCCCGAAGTTCACATGATCACTGGGCTCGAACCAGCTCACCTTTACAGCTGTTTGCAACATCTGCAGTTGCATTATCACAATCTGTGACCTTTTTTTTTTTTTTGCTGGTTTCTGGCTGTGACTTGCTGTTTCCAGCCAAAAAAAAAAAAAAAAGCCCAATGGGGAAAATTTGTTTAACAACTGCAGCATTCACTTAACAAGCATTGTAAAAACAGCTGTAAATTCAAATCTGGTTGTCTGAATGCTTCGAATTATGATGTCTTACGGCTGTCATTCCAGGCCGAATGAGGGTTGTAAGTCAAGGCTGACATGCATTGTTGTACCATAAAAGCGATTTGACCTTAATGACATTGGATTCCAAGTTTGATCTCCCTGAAGGGTTGGATGGCCATGGATAGAATTTCCCCAAAGATCCAGGAATGGTGGTAAACTGGCACATTCTGGGATGATTGACACTTCCACAGCCGAGCTGTTATTAGAGATGTTTTCATGCCTGCAGCCAACCGGGATCATATATTCTGATTTATTTTTATTTGCTATGTTAAGCACTTTGAGGTCATCCATCAAACGGGGCCTCCTAATGAGTTAGGCCCATTATCATTCACCCAGTAACCAATCCTCTCTCTTTCTCCAGGAAGTTAATGGATTGCTTGTGCTACCACCTACCCAAATAACTCAGAAACCCTCTGGGGATACTTAAAAAGAGAAAAGCCAAAATGAGAAGCGAATCTGAATGGAAAGCCAAGTTGAAATCGCTAAGCTTGAAATCCAAAAATAAAAGAGACAAGAATACCAACTTAAGGCACAAATTACGGTCATAAATTAGCATTAGAAACTCCTTCAGGTGCCCATGTGCAACCTAATAAAACTAGGAATGCTGATGTCAACTTATGTAAAAGGTGGAAATTTTTCTAGGTCAAAAAGGGGTATATAGAGTGGTGGGATTCAGCCAGTTTGCACCACTTCAGGAGAACCGGTTGTTAAGTTTCTGGTGAACTGATTGTTGGAACAAATCATTAGGGCAGAGAACTTTAATTAAAAGAGAACTTTTAATTGTTGAATTATTTGAATCCCACTGCTGGGTATATAGCTAAGATAAACACAGAATAATAGAGTTGGAAGGGACCTTGGAGGTCTTCTGGTCCAACCCCGGGGAGATCCTAGACCATTTCGGACAACTGGCTGTCCAGTCTCTTATTAAAAGCCTCCAGTGTTAGAACATAATACAACTTCTGGAGACAAGTTGTTCCACCGGTTAATTGTCCACACCGTTAAGAAATTTCTCCTCCGTTCCAAGTTGGATCTCTCCATTGAACCTGCAC
Organism: Notechis scutatus; assembly: GCF_049901735.1. Taxonomy (NCBI): domain Eukaryota; kingdom Metazoa; phylum Chordata; class Lepidosauria; order Squamata; family Elapidae; genus Notechis; species Notechis scutatus. The sequence continues at coordinate 14,184,005 of NC_142020.1, read as the reverse complement.
GATCTGGGAAGTGTGAGATGACTCAAAGAAGAATGCAAGGGCAGGGTAGCAGAATATAATTAAAGGCTTGGCTCATAACCAGGGAGAGTCGTGGAAAACACTCCACCGTGCAATGCTGAAACTCTTCCACCATTCTTTTCAGCCGAAAGCAGCAAAGAGGTAAAAAGTCAGCTGAAATTCAGATTCCCTCTTCTTAATGAGATTTTCCTCTGCAGAACTTGATCTCGCCTGATCTCGGTGGAAGTTTGTCATTTGCTTGGGTTAATCTTCGTGTAAGATGGCCTCACCTCATTTCTGTTTTCCATTCACTTGGCACAGGGGCTGCTGAGATGCCTACAGATTAAAAGGATCATTTGCATCTTTATGGGCTTTCAGGATGGCGTAAATAGTCCTGGATAATCTTTAGCCTGAGTTAATCATACATACTGGGGGACTCTAAAGTTATGTGGTGTGTGTGTGTGTGTGTGTGTGTGGAGAGAGAGGGGGGGAGGGAGGGAGAGAGAGAGAGGGAGAGAGAGGAGGCACCCAGATTAGCATAAAGTTCAAGATTTAAATTCAAATGAATAGACAACAGAATAACAGAAGGGACTTGGAGATCAGGTAACCAGCTATCCAGCTGTGCTTAAAAACCTACAGTGATGGAGGCACCCACAACTTCTGGTTTCTTGCTTTCACCATCCGGAAATTTCTCCTTAGTTCTAGGTTGGATCTCTCCTTGATCAGTTTCTATTCTAATCTCAAAAATAGGCCCTGTCCAATTGAGTTTTATATCCAGATGTTTATTAGCCATTTCAAGATCCTTCCACTTCTTTCGTAATCTAAAGAAAGTGGAGTCAATCAGTAAATCCATCCATCCATCAATCAATATTTATTCAGTCAATGACCCGCAAAATGTAAAATTTATTCGGCTAGTGGTCAGCACGTTATTGTATTTATTTGCTTCGCTCCGTTTTTGCTTTTTCAAATGTTGCCCTCCATCCAATGGGCTTCGCCTTTTTAAAGGGAAATAGTTAACACCATATGGTTTTGCTTTTCTAACAGTGGTGGGATGGATGATGGACCCCCTAATTCCTGTGCTGATAAGACATTAGATTCCAGAATGTGCAACGTTTCAACTCGAAGATGTGACTCCAAGCCAATTTCCTTGATTCGCTGCATCAAATCAGCTTTCCTAACAGAAACATCTAATCAACAGGTTGGGATAAATGCCTTTCAATCAATCTGACAGTCCCAAAGATCGCTTTACTTCTCTCTCTCATCAAGTTTTCAAATCAAATCAAAGCTCTGACTTGACTTATGAACTGATATGAAAACACTAGAGTGGCGCTGAGCTACATCCTTCGATCGGGATTCTAGTTCAAATTCTCAGGAAAGACTTGGGTGGAAAAGAGCAAGCAAGAGGTGTGTGTAAAATGCCTAATTTATCTGCCTGTGGAGGTTCTCAGTCATCCAGTCCTAAAGGTGCTTTTTCAACAAGCAACTGGACTTTGTTTTTCCTTGAAGACTATTCCAAGAAGGTTCCACACCTATTTTGTACTATCCAGCTGATCCTGAGGGCTCAGATAAACCTCCAAGTGGCCTCAATGACTCTCAGAGAGAGTGCTAAAGACCAGATGACTGCAAAAAATATAAATCCTTCCATCCTTCACCATTCGGTCAGAACTGAAGAAGTTTCTGGGATAAGAAACAAGATGTCTTTCAAGGAAAAACAAAGAAAGTCCAGTTGCCACTTGGGGGAAAAAAAAAACACCTTTGGGACATGCCTCGTTTATCATTCAGAAGATCTCAGCTTCGTGTCTGAACATCAGAAGCAGAAACAAATCATATTTCTCTACTTCCACTGCCAAACGTTTTCTGCATCTAGAAAAGACGAACACCAAGGACAGAATTACAATCAGACTCTTCTTATTTAAGAACTGTTAGAGTGCTATAAAAGGGAGAAATCAATGTAGAATTCTTACTTGAAACACAAATGACCAGGATCACACAATCTTACTTTTGGCACATTACGCAATGACCCAGATCTCTGGAGAAAGATCTGATGCTAAGAAAGATGGAAGGAAGGAGAAGAGAAAAAAAAAGATCAACAGCACGGTGGGTGGACACAGCTACAGCTGTCATGAGTGAACTGTTGGAAGATCTGAAGGACCAAGTTAGGGAAGATTGTAATCAAGAGAATCCATTGATGTGGTTGCTAAGAGTTGACCACAACTTAATGACACCTAATCAATACAACAAGAGGAAAAAGAAAGGAATAGTAGAAGAAACCACCTCCAAAAGGATAATTAAACTAGTTAGCTCAATGCTGATGAAGCACATGATGCTAAGTTATCACATGATATGTCTAGTTTTGGTTTAGTAAAATGTGAGAACCTGGGACTTTTGGCCTGCAAAGGCCTAAGTTCTAGTCTCTCCACTAGCAATAGCAATAGCCCTTAGACTTATATACTGCTTTACAGTGCTTTTACAGCCCTCTCTAAGTGGTTTACAGAGTCAGCCTCTTGTCCCCAACAATCTGGATCTTCATCTTATCCACCTTGGAAGGATGGAAGGCTGAGTCAACCTTGAGCCTGGTGAGATTTGAACTGCCAAATTGCAGGCAGCCATCAGAAGCAATACTGTACCACCACACTGCGCTACCACGGCTAAAGATTCTAGTCCTTGTGATTCTGAATCAAAGATTAAAACAAGAACATGGATAATTCCCTTCTCCTAGGTCAACCTCTTTCTTCATTTTGCCCATAATTACCAGCCAATATTAGCAACTGTTCTGCAGGATTTTAGACAGGACTTTTCTCCAGCCTTGGACCAAATTGTAGGACTACTTCATGAGAAGAAGCTGGATGACCTAAACATTCATCGTAAGTGTCACCTGTAGAACATTTAAGTCATCCAACCTTTTCTGGACTCATTTTCTGGATGTTCTCCCAGATAATACCCAATATTTGAGGGGCTGCTACAGTGGGGAGGGGGTCAAGCTATTCTCCAAAGCCCCTGAAGGCCAGACAAGGAACAATGGATGTAAACTGATCAAGGAGAGATTCAACCTGGAAATAAGGAGGAATTTCCTGACAGTGAGAACAATCAATCCATAGGACAGAAGTTGCCTTCAGAAGTTGTGGAAGCTTCATCCCTGGAGGCTTTCAAGAAGAGACTGGACTGCCCTCTGTCAGAAATGGTGTAGGGTCTCCCGCTTGGGCAGGGGGGGTTGGACTAGATGACCTACAAGGTCTGCATAATGGTCTATGCAAAGTCCTCATCCTTCCCATAACTCTACAGTACCTTTTTTAAAAAATTACATGACCCACCCAAGCGGAAAGTGCTTGAGATGTTAGAAATGAATTGATTCCATTTATGGGCTCATTCCAGCCAGGTAGGATGATAAAAGAAGACTTGCAGACAATGCCATTCCTTAGAAATCAAGGGTGATCCTCCTAATTTTAATAAGCAAAAAGGAGCGCCTGGAATTATTAACATGTTGCGTCTTGATGCTGTGTACCATGCAGAGTTTCTAATTAAGGAGCTTGTTGGCTCATGCAGGTGGCATGATTAGAGATGCAAATTTTCAACTGCACAAAGAAAATGGCTAATTATGGTCACTTCTGTACTTTAGTTCTGTAATTAGAGGCGCAAAACGCCCCTCACCTTTCCTTGAGCCAAGTCCTGCTTGCCTTCGGTTGAAACCTTGAAGAGATAATTAAACCTCTGAAGAGAGTCGTGCCGAGTGAAACAAAAAAAAATAAAAAAAGGAAAAATGGGTTTTACAAGGGACAGAAACATGTTCTAATCCTTCCAAATTTCAATCTACTACAGGATTGAGACGTGCTGTAGGGACGCAGTGGGTCAGTGGCTAAGACGCTGAGCTTGTTGATCAAAAAGGTTGGCAGTTCGGCAGTTCGAATCCCTAGCGCCGCATGACAGGGTGAGCTTCTGTCACTGGTCCCAGCTTCTGCCAACCTAACAGTTCGAAAGCACATAAAAAATGCAAGTAGAAAAATAGGGACCCCTTTGGTGGGAAGGTAACAGCATGTGCCTTTGGCGTTAAGTCATACCGGCCACATGACCACGGAGACATCTGTGGACAGCGCTGGCTCTTCAGCTTTGTAATAGAGATAAGCACCACCCCCCTGGAGCCAGAAACGACTAGCATGTATGCGCGAAGGGAACCTTTACCTTCAACCTTACAGGATGGGGAGAATTTAGATTTAGACTAACTTTATTGTCACTTTGAATGTACACTCACCGGCGTACATTAAAAATGAAATTTCATTGCATGCAGCTCTCAAAAGGCTCACCGCCTCCAATATACACTACATCAGGGGTCTCTAACCTTGGCCACTTTAAGACTTGTGGACTTCAACTCCCAGAATTCTGTGGGTATGTGGAGAAACAAAACAACTCCACAAGGAGCAGCCAAAAATGTTGGAAATATTAAAAGACACCAGGCACCTTCTTTCATATGTGGTGGTTGTGCTCTAAAGCAAAGAAATTTTGGAACAAAATAAGGATTTGGCTGCAAGAAATAACTGGGGGGAGGGAATAGAACTTAAGCCTGAAATGTTCCTATTAGGGATAATTCGAGGTGATGACAAGAAAGAAATTGAATATGTTGACAACAGCTAGAATAACATATGCTCAAAACTGGAAATCAGAGACTAGTTCTATATGAATATGGAAAAGCCGATGCCACAACGTACTGCAAAAATTGTAAATATGATTTGTTTTTAAAATTGTAAAACTTTAATAAAATTATTTTTTTTAAAAAAGAAGTGTGGACTTCAACTCCCAGAATTCTGTGGGTACATGGAGAAACAAAACAACTCCACAAGGAGCAGCCAAAGGCATAGCGCTAAATAAAGAAGGCAGAATACCTGTTATATCCTGGAGATAAAGTGGAACATAGTTTAATGTATTTGGCTTAGCCTTGAATGAAAACATGGGTGGGGCGAACTGCATTCTGCCAACTTCCATTTCAACTGAGACAGAAGCCCAGTAAACTTCATTCAGACACAGAGTTGACCTATAACTTATGGGTTGGCCTAATTAACCTCTGGTCATTCACCTTCACCTGCTTTCAGATGGGGATGTCACAATTCTGCAGGCCATGAGCTTAATGGCATTGAGAAATAGCACTGTTGGTCTAAGACAGGAGTCTCCAATTTTAAGACTTGTGGACTTCAACTCCCAGCATTCCTCAGCCAGGCTGACTGAGGAATTCTGGGAGCTGAAGTCCACAAGTTTTAAAGTGGCCAAATTTGGTAACCCGCCCCTCGTAGGTCAACTCTGTATCTGTATGAGGTTCTAAGACCAGAAGGAGAAACTCAACAGTTGCATTGCAAAGGGGGTGTGGCCAGAGGACCTAGGTGGAGCTAAGGGCCAAGGTGGGTGGGACAATGCATTAAAAAAAAAGACTCTAAATATCATAACTATAAATATAAACGTCACCGACGGTCAAATTCAACTCCTGCAAAAGAAGCATCTCCCAAGCCAGCCATAGAAGACACAGTTGCACCGACACACAGATGGCAATGGTAGTTGAAACGGCAACCTACCAACACTGGTGATTTTCTGGGTAGCCAAATCGTGCAGCAAGGTGCCAATCGCTGGGTTGTGCCTGGAATACAGCTCGTACCGGTTAATGCTAATGTGGAATTTGAGCCAGTTTGGGTAGGAATCGACGGACGTTTCACCTGTGGGTAGGAAGTCCTCATCTTCGTTTTGCCTGCCAAAAACAAACAAGAAAGATACAATAGAGAAGGTTAGGTTTTGTTCACGGGCCAGCAACTGATTTTGTAATCCTTTGGGGACATGGATGCCAACCTAGTAAGATGTTCCAAATAGGTCAAGTGGCATTCTTCTCTACGTTAGGAATCCAAGAGATAGACTGGGTTCAAGAGAGACCATGATCAATCTCACTGTTTCTCAACCTTGGCAACCTTGGAAGATGGGTGGATGTCAATTCCCAGAATTCCTCAGCCAACCATGGTTTATCAAACTGTTTCTCAACCTTGGAAGATGGGTGGACGTCAATCCCCAGAATTCCTCAGCCAATCTATCTCACTGTTTCTCAACCGTGGCAACTTGAGGATGGATGGATGCCCAAAATTGAATTCTCAGAGTTAATGTCCCCCCATCTTCAAGTTGCCAAGATTGAGAAATGTTGGTCTATCTGACCTAAGTGGCTCATGCTGATTGTTTGTTCATTATGGACCACCACTTCTTCTACACTGCAACCACTACGTAGGACTTTCCACCAACTGCACAAGGCAGCCCACCAGTCTCCTAGCAGATGTATGAGGTAGTCACGCTGCTATGAAGGCTTCTCCATCTCTTGAGATTTTAAGAACACAGCCACTTCTCATGGGTGGTTGAACATGGTTTTGATGCCCATCTAGGCTGAAGGCTGGCTAGTTGACCTTTAGCAACCGTCCAGCACCATACTTTTATGTCTCTATTTCTTCTCAACATACAGGAAGAACATTGCTCACTTATTTACAACTTACTCCATTCCCATTTGCAGTCTAATGAAGCTCAGCCCACTTCAGAAGAAGCTGTATGCCTGGACGCCACCTTAAAATGTCAAGGAATAATTGCTAGAGGACCTGCAGGAAATGATCTCTTACTAAACCTAGATGGGATTGTCTTGTAAGGGATTAAACTGGCATTAAGAAAAGGAACACAAGGAAGAAATAAGCAGCTGCCCCCAGACTAAGGTCCTTTCACCCACAAGGAGCTGGAAGTCCTTGTGAAATCACTTCAGAGCCTCATGGTTTGCATTTCTCTTTAAAAAAAAAAAAAAAAAGATTAACAACCATCTCACCATTTCAGCTGCTTCTTGCCCTGCCAAGAAACTGTAAGCATGTTGGAAACAGAAGAGTCTCAGTTTCTTAGGAAGAGTAAACGGTTATGTCAAAAACATTCATATTTGACAGCAGGCCAAGTGCAGAGCAATCCAAATCTCCCTCTCTCTGTGCGTATGTTTACACTGAGGCAGAAGCTCCTAACAACCCAACCCCAAACCTCAACCGTACCCTGGAGAACTCTGGGGCTCAGGAATCCTGAGAGGAACCCCTTTCAGGCAAGCTAGCAGCAGATGCATTCACACCACAGGTTAAGTTGAGTGAGGGGTCCTTGGTGCTCTCTGAGCTTGGTTGCCAGGACTAGCACTGATGATGTTACTTAGGTTGGGTGATGGAATGTTTGCAAGAAAATCACCAAGCTCAGAGAGCACCAAGGACCTCACAATTCTCCTTCCCTTTCTGCACTCCACAAATCCCACTCCATTTTAGCATCAATGAGGTTCCCTAGTTGGGTAATGAAACGTCTGCAAGAAAACACCGAGCTCAAGGACCACCAAGGACCCCACAACCATATTACTCCTCCTCCTCCTCCTCCTCCTCCTCCTCCTCCTCCTCCTCCTCCTCCTCCTCCTCCCCTCCTCCTCCTCCTCCTCCTCCTCTTCTCCTCCTCTCCACAAACCCACTGCCTTCTAGCACTGATGATGTTCCCTAGTTGGGTAACAAAACGTCTGCAAGAAAACACCAAGGTCAAGGACCACCAAGGACCTCACAACCCTATTATTTCTCCTCCTCCTCCTCTTCCTCCTCCTTCTCCTCCTCCTCCTCTTCCTCTCCACAAACCCTCTGCCTTCTAGCACTAATGTTGTTCCCTAGTTGGGTAATGAAACCACCAAGCTCAGAGAGTACCAAGGATCTCTTATTTCAACCCTGAGCAACAAATATTCTCCTTTATTGGTAAGTTGGGTGAGATTTCATGTTGGTTAAGTTTCTCAACATCTTCTTCAGTGGTTTAAGATACTCTTTACAAAGACCTGCTCTTCTAGTTGAAGACACAGCACATTTTGCAAAACCAGAAAATTGGTTTCTTTAGGGTGTGATAAGAATTTAGCCACAAACTTAAGCAATCCCTGTGCTTTTTTTTTTTTTTTTTTTTTGAAAAAGTGACCTTTGATACCTAACTTCCCGTTTGCAAGGGGGAGTTAATATTTGACTGTTCTGTCCTTCCACCGGCTATTTTTTTTTACCTATGTCTATTTAACTTGGGAACAAGAGTTCACTTGGTTAGTTGTGGAATTTTAATGGCATTGTGTTGGAAAACTCCAAAGTATCTGTAGGAAACCGACATACACCACAACCGGATGTGAAGTGTCATCCACATTACGGAGAGTGGGATGAAACAACTTACAAATATCACAAGAGATATTTGGAGGTGACTTGGAAGTTATATCAGGTAGAGAATGTGGTGGCCACATTGCCTGAGGCAACCCCAGTTTGACATCACTGGATTGATTGCTATCCTGCTTCTGAGTCCAGCTCAAAGAGTTGGTTAAGTACCCATTAAGGCCATAGACACCATATCAGTAAGTTATATCGAAAACCACCTTGCCAAATATGACTCAGCTCCTCCAGTCCGAACATCTAGAGAAGGTCTTTGGAGGGTTCCACCTCAAAGGAGCTACGTGGTCTCTGACTCAGGGTTTGGTCTTTGCAGTGGAATCCTCCACACTGTGGAATATGCCCTTCCCCATCGAGACATGATCGGTTCTGATGCTCCCCGTATTTCAGAGGGAAGCAAAGAACATCTAGCTCACGCATTACTTTAACCTATGAGGCTGGTAGACAACCATCAATTATTGCATTGGGTTGTATCTGTGTCAGCTTTATCAGATACCCCAGACAGGAAACAGGACCAGATAAGCTAATTCTAATTTATTGTAAAGCTATGTTAACAGAATCTTGCAAGTCTGAAAACACAATTTCCCCCTCCACACCAGTGGTGGGATTCAGATTTTTTTTTTTTACTACCGGTTCTGTGGGCGTGGCTTGGTGGGTGTGGCAGGGGAAGGATACTGTAAAATCTCCAGTCAGAGGTGGTATTTGCTGGTTCTCTGAACTACTCAAAATTCCCGCTACTGGTTCTCCAGAACTGGTCAGAACCTGCTGAATACCACCTCTGTTGTTGTAATGACGAGGCAGTCAAGTTGTTTGATCATGAACAACTGAATCATGATCATCTTTATTGGAGTCTAGTCTTGCATTTATACACATTTTTAATTATCCTCCATCATTGGTTAACTTTTGTTACTGCTTGACTTTCGTTACTGTTTAGCACAGTAATTAATTATCTCTAGTTAAAGTCTAACATATGTTTACTTCCTCTCTCTAATCCTCCTTTAGATTAGTGACTTTGTTTACCTGAGTTGTATTTGCTTGGAAACATTCTTTATCAGAGGTTTGCCATCCGAGATTGGAACATTCCTGCAATTACAACTCTACACTCTGTTCCACTCCCTTTACAACACAAGAAACTAGTTTCTCTACCCATTATGCAGCTGTGGGCTATGCCGTCTCTTCTTTCATCAGTCCTTGGGCAGCATCTCCTTATCTTCCAAGACTTTCTCGGACACCATTATAATCTGGAAGATGTTGAATTTATATTTTACCAACAAAGAAAGAAAGGGAGACTAGTATAGATGTTATTTCAAGCTATTTAGCTCTCGTCAACTAGCCATAACCTTTCTGAGATTCAAACCGGGAAAGAAACAGGATGCTCCATCCCATATTTGGTTGCCCTGATAGACGGGTCTCACTGGAAAAAAAGCACTTAATCTGGAAGGTGGATTTTTGCTTCTGATATTGTTTGGGATTTAATTCCATCGGTATCCATCATCCAAATTGGGAGAGATTAAAAATACAGGTAGCCCTTGGTTTATGACCACAATTGAGCCCAACATTTTCGCTGTTATGTGAGAGCTTTGCTTCATTTAACGACCTTCTTTGCCATCATTGTTAAGTGAATCACCGCAGTCGTTAAGTTAGTAACACGGTTGTGGAGTGAATCTGGCTTCCCCATGGATTTTGCTTGTCAGAAAGTATCAAAAAGGGGAGAATTGCATGGCCTGGGGACACTGCAACCGTCATAAATATGAACCCAGTGCCTGAATTTTGATCACGGGACCGTGGGAATGCTGCAACGGATGTATGTGTGAAAACTGGCTGCGAGTCAATGTTTCGGTGCCAATGTAACTTCAAACGGTCACTCAATGACTGGCTGAAAGTTGAGGAGTATCTATACTACACCAATCAGGGGTGTCAAACTCAAGGCCCATGGAGTGCTTAGATCTGGCCCATGAGGCTTCCCAAAAAACTGTGAAGGACCGGCCCACAGTGCCTCCATAAGCAAAAAATGGAGATCGAGAGGCCCTCCCAACAGAGGTGGTATTCAGCCGGTTCTGACCAGTTCTGGAGAACCAATAGCAGAAATTTGGAATAGTTTGGTGAACAGGCCAATACCACCTAGGACTGGCTCTGCCCCCATCTCTTGTCCACCTCCCAAGTCCCAGCAGATTGGCTGGGTCTTCTTTTGTTGCCCTGCACAGGAGAATAGAACTGGAAAGCAGGCTAGTAAGGAAATGGAGACTTTGCAGTATCCTTCCCCTGCCATGCGCACCAAGCTATGCTCACCAAGCCACACCCACCACACCCACCAAGCCACGCCCACAGAACCGGTAGTAAAAAAAAATGTGAATCCCACCACTGTCTCCTGAGCTCTGTTTTCAGCTGCAATGGCCTGCAATTATCTGCCAGCGAAAACAGATGTTGATTTTCGCTGGCAGAGCACATGGGTCACCACAGGTGCCTCAGACATGAGTGACGTCGAGATGGCCATGCTCATCTGTCCCCCCCCACTTCCTCGAGGTCAAACACAACCCTGATGCGGCCCTCAATGAAATCGAGTTGGACACCCCTGACACAAGTGAACTAACTAAATGAAACGCCGCCTGTTGTTTCAGAACATTTACCAAATCGCCAAAGGAATTGCGCCGTTGACCCACGGTTCATCGCTCCGTTGTTTTCCTCTGTCACTTTGCTGTGTCCAATTGGACACCAAATTGCCTGCAGGGATCAGCACAACAGCTAACAGCATAACAGCTAACAGACCCGTTTGGCGAACGGATTCAAAAGCAAGAGGGTATTGGGTTTTTCAAAGCTGCCTGCTTCATTTAAAGGAAATAAGGTTATCTGTGCGCTTCCTTTTGAAATTCACATTGAATTTGGTGGGAAAGAGACAGCATGTCCTCTGCCTTTTAACCAAGTCAGGTTTGAAGACTAATCAACTCAGCAGGGTGAACGCCAAACCTGATGACTAGAGTCAACGGTAAGGATCGGTGGTGGTATTCAAATTTTTTTACGACAGGTTTTGTGGGCTTGATGAGGTGGTGTGGTTTGGTAGGTGTGGTGTGGTTTGGTGGGAATGGCAGAGGAAGGTTACTGCAAAATTCCCCTTCCCTCCTGCACCCCACTAACCTGCTTTCCAGCTCGGTTCTCCTGTGCAGGGCAACCAAAGAAGACCCAACCGATCAGCTGGGACTCAATGGGAGGCAGAGAAGAAATGGAGCGGGCAGTGGTGGTTATTCAATTTTTTTTCTTACTGTGTATGGCTTGGTGGGCATGGTGTGGCTTGATTGGACACACAAGGAATTTGTCTTGGTGTAAATACTCTCAGTATACATAAAAGAAAAGATATATTCGTTAAGAGTCAAGAATTATAAGAAGTTGGGAATGTTCCAACACTGGAAGCTTTTTAAAAAGATGTTGGATAACCATTTGTCTGAAGTGGTATAGGGTTTCCTGCCTAAGCAGGGGGTTGGACTAGAAGACCTCCAAGGTCCCTTCCAACTCTGTTATTCTATTCTATTCTATTCTATTCTATTCTATTCTATTCTATTCTATTCTATTATTCTATTCTATTCTGTTCTATTCTATTCTATTCTATTCTATTCTATTCTATTGTACTCTACTCTACTCTACTCTACTCTACTCTACTCTACTCTATTCCTCAATTAGTTCATTCATTCATTCATTCATTCATTCATTCATTTATTCATTTTCTCCAGCTGCCTATGTCAATTGATGACTCTGGAGAGCTTACAGTTAAGGGTTTACAAACAGCAAAAGCTTCTACCATCCAACAGTAAAACTAACCCAAATCCATCGTGGCTTAATGCTGGAATATCAACCCACCGGTAGGCTGATGCCACCAACGGAGAAGTAAATTTGCATCTCCTTGATCTATTCTAATGCTCTAAATTGGATGAATTTTCTTTCAGCGGACCTCTTTAGTAAGGCAAGAAATGAATCTGCTTTGGAGTTTTCTGGAACACAGCCTTGTCAGAGACAGAGAGAAAATCGAGTCTGCTGTTTTTTTCTGCTGGTTTTAGGAAAAAGCCAAAGGCCTAAAATAAACATCAGACAATGGCCGGTCAGCTGATCTTAAACTAGGCAGAGTTATTATCGCTTTAACGCGAGGCTGCCCCACGGAAGGGCTGGGACTCTCTTGCCCAAAGGCATCCAATGAGATCTGGAAGCAAGGAACAAAGGAGAGATTGACAAGCCGCTGAAAGAACAGAGCCAAACAAATGGTCAATGCCGGCTATCTTTTCTTCAAGGAAGCTCAGTGACGGGGAAGTAAGCTAAACATTCATCTCTTCTGGCTTTCTTTTTCTGCTATTTGGAGGTACCTTGCCTCAGAATAGGGAGGCTCGACTTAAGGATAAGAATATAAGCCTGGAATGCTTCAGGCAGGCCCTTTAGCATCTCACCCGCTCCTCATTGGTGTGGTCACCTTCCGTTTCACTTTTTCCTTCCTTCCTTCCTTCCTTCCTTCCTTCCTTCCTTCCTTCCTTCCTTCCTTCCTTCCTTCCTTCCTTCCTTCCTTCCTTCCTTCCTTCCTTCCTTCCTTCCTTCCTCTTCCTTCTTCCTTCCTTCCTTCCTTCCTTCCTTCCTTCCTTCCTTCCTTCCTTCCTTCCTTCCTTCCTTCCTTCCTCAATCCCTCCCTCCCTGATCCTTTCTTCCTTCATCCCTACCCTATCTTTTTCATCACTCCCTCTCCCCTTCCTTCCTTCCTTCCTCAATCCCTTCCTCCTTGTTCCTTTCTTCCTTCATCCCTACCCTATCTTTTTTCATCACTCCCTCTCCTTCCTTCCTTCCTTCCTTCCTTCCTCAATCCCTTCCTCCTTGTTCCTTTCTTCCTTCATCCCTACCCTTTTTCATCACTCCCTCTCTCCTTCCTTCCTTCCTTCCTTCCTTCCTTCCTTCCTTCCTTCCTTCCTTCCTTCCTTCCTTCCTTCCTTCCTCCTCAATCCCTTCCTCCTTGATCCCTAACCTATCTTTTTTCATCACTCCCTCTCCCTTCCTTCCTTCCTTCCTTCCTTCCTCCCTCAATCCCTTCCTCCTTGTTCCTTTCTTCCTTCATCCCTACCCTATCTTTTTCATCACTCCCTCTCCCCTTCCTTCCCCCTCCCTTTCCTTTCTTCCATCATCCCTCCCTCCCTTCTTCCCTCCCTCCCTTCCTTCCTCCCTCCCCCTCTCCCCATTTTTTCCTTCCTTCCTTCCTTCCTTCCTTCCTTCCTTCCTTCCTTCCTTCCTTCCTTCCTTCCTTCCTTCCTTCCTCAATCCCTCCCTCCCCGATCCTTTCTTCCTTCATCCCTACCCTATCTTTTTTCATCATTCCCTCTCTCCTTCCTTCCTTCCTTCTTTCCTTCCTTCCTCCCTCCCTCCCTCCCTCAATCCCTTCCTCCTTGATCCCTAACCTATCTTTTTCATCACTCCCTCTCCTCTTCCTTCCTTCCTTCCTTCCTCCCTCAATCCCTTCCTCCTTGTTCCTTTCTTCCTTCATCCCTACCCTATCTTTTTCATCACTCCCTCCCCCTTCCTTCCCCCTCCTTTTCTTTCTTCCATCATCCCTCCCTCCCTTCCTCCCTCCCTCCCTTCCTTCCCCCATTTTTCCTTCCTTCCTCTCTTCATCCCTCCCCTCCCTCCCTCTCTTCCTTCCTCCCCTCCCCTCCTCTTCCCTGGCACTCCTCACTAAATAACCACCTTGTTTGATAACAGAAATTCTGGTCCAAATGCTCATAAGCCAAGGACTATCTGTAAATCTTTGCTGGCCCCATTTATCTCAACATTTATTATTTAGGATGCGGCCTTAGGAAATGAGAACCAGTTTCTCTAGTGGTTACAGATGCTGGATTAAGAACAGGGAGACCCAAATTCTAATCCTGCCTTAAGCAGGAAGCCAGCTGGTGGATTATGGGCCAATCTTCTTCTCTCAAGAAGAAGGCAAGCAAAGCGCTTCTCTTCTGAACATCTTCGCCAAGGAAATGTCATCATGAATCAAGATAAACCCGAAGGAACGTATCAACAACAGCCTCAAGAAACAGCCACCAAGAGGCGTAAACAAAACACAATTTTGTTCTCCAAAGTTCAGGGGAAACGAAAAATCTGCCGGGCCTCCCATAAATCCAAAGGCTTCATCTTCGATTCAATTTTATTCCACCGGCTGCCTATAAATACAGAATGATGGATAGGTCTCCAACAGACACACACTCTGCTAAGCCATTTACATATGATTAGAGTATTAGGATTCTGAAATAAAACAGAAAAATCACTACCTCCACCATTATGCCCCTAGGATTCTGGGTCGCTGTCCTATTTTCACGCTGCAGCCCAGCAGCTACGAATCTCAAGGTTGCAACGAATTTGCCTGAATCAGTAAATAACATGAATAGACTCTCTCTCTCTCTCTTTTTTTTTTCCACCTCTTTTTTTCCGAGACTAAACTTCCAATAGAATTTACTTCAGAGGAAAAATGGGCAGAACTGTCCCTCTGGGGTTGCAATATTTCTGCATGGCAATATTTCAAGAGAGGGGGAAAAAATAGAGAGAGAGAATTACAAAAAAAAAAACAGCCTTGAACTGGCTGGAATTGCTAGAAGCTAGAGACCCCAGGTTTATCAGTTTAAGTAATCCTTGATTTACGACCACAAATCACCTTCTTTTAACAACTGCATAATAGGACAGAGACGGTAGGCACGATGGTGCACTTATGCACGTCCCTTACAAGGTTATATACTTATAAGTCAAGGGCTTATATACTTATATACTTAGAATAACAGAGTTGAAAGGAACCTTGGAGGTTATTTAGTCCAGGGGTCACCAACCTTTTGGACCTCAGGGACCACCAAACTCATACTTTTTAATCTTGTGGACCACTAATATGAATTTTGACTGACGGTGGCTTGCTGACGTTGGTGGGAAAGTCAGTCCCTATTCCAGAGCTGCAGCGGTCACAGGACTGACCCTTTGGTCATCCTGGAACAGCTGCTCCTCCACCCGGGTGCACCGGCCTGCCATGGACTGGAGGAGCTGCTCCGGGATGACTGAAGGGCCAGTCCTGTGACTACTGCGCAACCTGGATTAATTGCTTCGGGGGGGACGGGGACATTTTTCTGCAGGCCACCAAAATTTTCTCATGGACCACCAGTGATCCCTGGCCCACTGGTTGGCGACCACTGTTCTAATCCAACCCCTTGCTCCAGGAAGAAGCCCGATATCATATCGGACAAATGGTTGTCCGATGTCTCTTTTTGAAACGACTTATTTCTTTTCTTCTCTTCAGGTTATCTTCCACACCCACTGAACATATTTCATCCATTCCTCCTTTCACCCTCATCACCCCCATTCAAAGTCTGTGACGAGGAAGGAAGTTACGAGGAAGTCTTGCAACAGCGACACCCTTGTAATGTCTCCAAAATTGTCCATTCTTCCCTTGGATATCGGGTAACACATTTTTGTGTGCATAAATGCTCACTGGGAGAAAAGGACTTTCCGAACAGTATCTAGGACGTTTTAGCATCCTGATCCAAAAACACTTGAAACAGATATTTTTGGGATAAGAGATGGCAATTATTATAGCCAGTTGTGAAGGAATTGTCTTACAAGCTGGACAATGAAACTCCCCATTTCCATTCAGCACTCAGAGACAAAGTCAGTGGTGCGATTCAGATAATTTAACAACCGGTTCTCTGTCCTAATGATTTCTTCCAACAACCAGTTCACCAAACTGCTCAGAAAATTAACAACCAGTTTTCCCCGAACTGGTGCAAACTGGCTGAATCCCACCACTGGACAAAGTCCATCCAAGTAAGAACTTATTAAAGAAGTCATATTGGCACATCTGGGAAAACCCGAATCAGAGAGTTCCAGGTTTTCCCTTCCCCAAGAAAAATTCAAAATCCATCCCCTATACCCATCAGTCCATCACATGGCCCAATCAAATCTTAGTCGCAACTGGAGACATTCCTACAGTCACTCCCCTCCAGGTGCAGGGCAACATGTCCTTGACTCTCTGAGAAAGAATGTTGTTGTGTCTAATCTACTACTCACTCAGAATTCCCCTCTTCCAAATTCCCAGGCACTAAACCAAGGCAGCCTTGAAGCTTCTAAGTAAAATATGACTTCCATGCCTGACACAATTCCTTCTCCTGTACCACCAGCTAAAATCAGAGAGCTTTCTTCAGTAGGTGGCCACCTGTACTATACCTGTGAACTTCGGGGACGATTAATTATTTTTTTAAGCCGATGCATCTTCCCTTTAGAGACCTTTTAGGAAGTTATGGAAGCAGGAAGGTATCTTTGGCCTGCTTTCTGAAAGAGCTTTTCATAAAGTGGAATATTTGAGTCCCTGACCCACCAACTTCATTTCCATCCTAGCTGAAGAACATGAGACCTATAATCAAACAACGTCGGTGGGGCCAAGCTCAGAGGACAAGACCAAGAGAAATATATTTCAGCCCTGGTTCTGAAGTTTACAAAAGTGGGACGATTTTGGAAGTCCACCTGGGGTGGTTAAGAGGACTAGCATGAAGTTGGATTAGTTGAAAAGTTTTTAAAGAGGGCATTTTCTCTTTCCAGTAAGATTTATTTCACTCTTTTCCAAAGTCAACATTTCGGACATTGGAACAAAAACAAAAAACAAAACAGCCTTGAAAAAGAACCGCTTGGCTGCTTAACCAAGACAAAAATATTCTTCATTTTTATGAATGAAAAAACCTTCTGGGCCAAGACAGAGATCAAGGAGACTATTCTTCCTTTGGCTTTTTAATTATTATTTTTGGTTCCCCTGTAGTTGGGGAGGAAAAGCGTTTAAATATTTTAAATGCTGAGATAATGTTTTGTAGGCTGCTTTGTGGAGTCTCTCGTTCAAAAGGCAAGCTATGCATTTCCATTCATAAATAATAAGAGACGGTTGGCCCCGAGCAAGAAGGAGAAATTGACTTATACAATCCTGTTGTTATTAATGTTATTGAAGGAAGGGGGCAGCCTTGGATGGACAATCACATCGGCGGTGCCTTTGAACCCGAAACACCTGAAAATCCATCCATCCATAAATGGAAAGATGCAAGTCACTCTTGGTGTCAAGATTTCAAGACGGACTCAACTCTGGAAGAGGTCACAGGTTTTGGAAGTCTACCTGGGGTGGTTGAGATGACTAGCATGAAGTTGGACTAGTTGAAAAGTTTTTAAAGAGGGCATTTTCTCTTTCCAATAAGATTTATTTCGCTGTTTTCCAAAGTCAACATTTCAGACATTGGAACAAAATACAAAAAACAAAACAGCCTTGAAAAAGAATCGCTTGGCTGCTTAATCAAGACAAAAATATTCTCCATTTTTATGAATGAATGGGCCTTTTGGGCCAAGATAGATATCAAGGATTTTTTTTTTTTTGCCAGTACTAAGACATGATTTTCAATCTTCTAGTCTAGTTTAGAGGCTAGAGAGATCCTAGTGATTCCATCCAGGAATTAAGAATATCCAACCCTGATTTCCTTTCCAAGCTCAACTAAGGTCTTTGGACTTCTGCCTTATGGCCTACATAGACAACTGCCATGGTCTGGCTTTAATAGGACCACAGATTGTTCAGCCCCATTTGAATAAACCACAGCTGGTTGAGTTCAGACAATACCAAAAGTGTTGTTTACAAGTCACAAAGGCTGGATTCACATAGCACGGCAAAAACCCAACATATCTCAGCAGGTTGCGTGAATCCAAGTCAAATGTAGCTCTTCAAAAGCTCATCAGATATTTTTAAGAAGTCAAATTCATGGACTATACCTTCAGATCAGGGTTGCTAGTGTTTTTATGGAACTTTTGGGAGAACATAAGAAAAGTCATAACATGATCTCTCTCTCTCTCTCTCTCTCTCTCTCTCTCTCTCCCATTTTATCTTGGAAGCTGACGTCAACAAGATCCTGTCATAAAAACCATGGTCATTTAATGAGATGTTTGTACTTTTAGAAATGGTGGGGTGGAGATTATACAACCACAAGGATCGTAAGAGAGAACCTGGGATAGGCTAAAAAGAAATGCTTTATCTCATTGTTTTTATTCCTGCTTTTGGGATGGAAGATTTAGAGAAAAACTAGGATGAGAAAGGACTCATCATCTGTCTACCTCTTCTAGGAATTAAATGTCTTGCCTTATCTACAATAGCTCTATCTTTGCAGAGGTGGGAGGGGCAAGCTGTTTCTTCTTTTTCTTCCCTGATTTCATCTTTCTTTTTTTTACTTCCCACCCCATTCAACAGTTTCATTTGTCAATTTCATTCGCCAATTTCATTCGTCAATTTCATTCATTGTCCTGCTTCTCATTTTATTCCACTACAATTCTGTCACGAGGCTTGGAAGACTGACCAGCCCAAAGTCAGCCAATGAGTTCAGTGGAACAAAAGTAGGCTAAAATGATTGCAGTCCAATTCTTTTAACCTACCAAAAACACACCAGCTTTTTTCCCCTTCTTTTGGCTGAATTCACTTCTCCGGCTACCTTAAAATAAAATCAATCTCTCTAACAATCTTTTCCACGTTCTTTCTGGATAACATCCTGTTTGACAATTACCAAAATTTCCTTGCCTTCCTAACGTGGCGCTTTCTTCAATGACCAAGACTTATCATGTCTGTATACCCTGGACACCTTGGCTGAGGATGATGGGGTTTGCAATCTGGAAGGCACTGAGAGGAAGAGAGAGAGAGAAAGAGAGCGAGAGAGAGGTAGTGGGAAAGGGAGAGAGAAAGAGAGGGAGAGAGGGAGAGAAAGGGAGGGAGGGAGAGGGAGGGAGGGAGATCTTCCTCTTGTATATCAATCAAAAAGAGCTGATTATGTTTTCAAATACCATTTTTGGGAGACCAATGCAAGACCAAGAAAGTAACCCGGTCTTTGATGGAGGGGAGGCTAATCAGTCACAATAAACCCTTCTATTTAAATTTTGGACAAGGGGGTGCTTAATTCATTCAACTTTTTTTTTTTTTTTTTTTTAAAAAGGCAAAACCAGAAAGAGAAGCAGAATGGGAGCAAAAATCACTCAGGGTTAGCTGAGTCTCAATCGAAGCACATTTTGCAGGCATTTTTTTTTTTTTACTTAAGGTGAGGAGACAATTGGCTTGAAAGCAGATAGAGAACGTTCTGACAACCTTTGTTATTGCTGGCAAAGGTTGCGGGGAAGGGGGTGTCAGCCAACAAGAAGCAATCTTCCTCTCTTGTTCAGGGGAGCAAGAACTGAGAGCCCATTCTCCTGTATAAAGCAACCCACCCCCCTGCTTTTATAAGTGGGGGGGGTTAGGATGATCGATCCAGGCAGAGCTTCTGCTATTTTTTTAAAAAAAATCTTAAATGCAGCAGGAATTGGAGAGAAGTGACTTGCCTTCTTCCTAGCCTTCCCTCCTCTGGTTTTCAGTAGGGGCTGTTTTTTTTGTTTTTTGTTTAAAGGAGAGGGGTGTTTCCAGCTCATCCATGCCTCTGTTCTGTTTCTTCCACAGGAGGAAGGGGGGAAATGAGAGGTAGAAAAAGAAGAACATTTCAATTTGATAATCCTCCGGGCTAATGGAAGAGCACTCAACGCCAATTAGTCTGCATTCATGGTGTTTTTTTGTTTTTTTTTAAGGCCGACTGTCCACCCAGCGCCAATGTCAGCCGTTCAACGTCAGCCACGCTTCGTCCTTCAGAAGGAACATCTCCATTATGTGAGGAAGGAGAGTTGGGTGGGTGGGGGTGGAAGGTTCCTGCTTCCCCCTCACTTGAGCTAAATTTGGCTTTAAGGTTAAGGATCTGACTCGGACATCCCTCAAAGGCCAAAGACCAAGGCTTAGTGAATCAATTGCAGTTGGCTTGTGAACCTCCCAAAGACATCAACCTGGCCATAACTAGGTCATTCTATATGCCGGTGTTGGGTTCCTGCAGGACCACAGATGTCTTCAGCCCTAAGGGACTGAACCATCATGGTGTGAGGGATGGACACCAGGAAAAGATTGGATTGGGAATCTCAACCCATTTGGGTTGAGATTGGGTTGGGTATCTCAACCCATTTGAGTTGAGATTGGGTTGGGTTTCTCAACCCATTTGGGTTGAGATTGGTTGGGTATCTCAATCCATTTGGGTTGAGATTGGGTTGGGTATCTCAACCCATTTGAGTTGAGATTGGGTTGGGTTTCTTAACCCATTTGGGTTGAGATTGGGTTGGGTTTCTCAACCCATTTGGGTTGAGATTAGGGTTGGGTATCTCAACCCATTTGAGTTGAGATTGGGTTGGGTATCTCAACCCATTTGAGTTGAGATTGGGTTGGGTTTCTCAACCCATTTGGGTTGAGATTGGGTTGGGTATCTCAACCCATTTGAGTTGAGATTGGGTTGGGTTTCTCAACCCATTTGGGTTGAGATTGGGTTGGGTATCTCAACCCATTTGGGTTGAGATTGGGTTGGGTATCTCAACCCATTTGGGTTGAGATTGGATTGGATATCTCAACTCATTTGGGTTGAGATACATAAACTTGGGCTGATCAATCACATGTCTTGGCTTCACACACCCAACAGCATCCATCTTGGTGGACAAGCCACAATTTTCTAGGTGCTCATCACATTAAAGTCCGGCATGGCCAATTGGCTCATCATCTAGGGGCCTTCAAACCTTGGTGGGCGACCCCAACAGCTTGCATTCACCAGACAACACCTGAAGGACACACAACAACTTGGGGATGATGAAGAACCCTCAAGTGTGCTCTCCCACCGCCCAGCAACCACTGGATTCTCTACTCTGGGCTTATGCAAGCCCTACAAAACCCCCATCGAGGTTGAGCCGGTCGTGTGAAGCTGAGCTCACGCCCGGATGCCAAGTAGGGCGTGCCATGCCCGTCTTGCAATGCTAACCCCCACCTCCCTCGTCCTTCCCTTTCCCCAATCTTATCTTTGGCCCCCCACTCACTCACCACTCGGGATTCTCCGCCGCCTTGGGGTTAAATCGGATGTCGCTGTTGACGTTGAACAAGAGGTCGGCCTCGTCCAGCGGCGGCGCGGCCAGCTGGTAGAGCGGGTGGGCGAAGAGCGCAGCCAGGCGGGAGCCGGTGCCCGCGGGCGCCGCCGCCGCCGCCGCCGCTTCTTCCTCCTCCTCCCGGTAAACCGGCAGCAAAGGAGGCGAGTGGGGCTCGTTCTGCAACCGGCCGGCTCCTCTCGTTTTCCCCTTCGCGTGGAGCGCCGCGGTGCTGAAGGTTCGCCGCGGCGCCGCCGCCTCTCCTCCCCGCTCGGCGTTGGCGTGGCTCGGCCCTTTCTCTCCGGAGCGCGAGCTGAGGTTGGAGCTGGGCTCGCTGCTGAAATCCTGCAAGAGCCGCAGCGTGTGCTTGCTAGGCCAGCCCGCGGCTGCCGCGGCCGCCTCCGAGGCGCCGGTTTTGGATCGGGCCGGCTCCTCCTGCGCTGCAGCAGCCGGCGGCGGCGGAGGCTCCGGCTCCAACGAAGACGGCGGTTCCTTGGGCCAGCCGCGCCGCTCTTCCCCCGGTTGGGCTACAGCGGCGGCGGCGGCGTGCGAGCAAGAGCAGCCTGGCTTTGCATCCGCCGCCCCAGCTTCGGAGCCCGAGGCTCGCTTCTCCAGCTTGGGCAAGAGGTCGATGAGGATGTGCAGAGTGCACGCCACCAGGAAAACCAGCAGGATGAGAACGCGGAATTTGCGCACCAGGATTAGCTTCATGGCTCCGGGAGAATTGGGGGGAAGGGGGTCCCCAAGGCAAGCTGGAAAAGCGACCGGCGAGGTGGGCGGCTCAATTCAGCAGCCTGGGCTCGGAGAGCGGGAGAAGCGAGGCGGGTGGGGTGGGGGGTGTCTTTGGGGCAAGCGTTGGTTCTTGTTTTTTTCCCCTTCCCTTCCCTCCTCTCTTCTTTTATTCACAATCCAGTCGTCTTCCACTCCGACTGCCACGTTCCGTCCATCTCGCGAGAAAGGCCTGGGTTAGTTCCTCCCGGCCTTCTTTGGCCGCCGTTGTCTCCAAAAGGTTCCTCCAGGCTTTGGGCCGAAAATAAAATAAAATCAAAACCAAATCGAAGGAAGGAAGGAGGAGAAAAGGGGGCTCCTGAGCCAGACCCCCGCCGGAGCTAACCAGCCAGCCAGAGATCAGCGAGGCGAGCCTTTCCAAACGGGACGCCGCCGCTTCCAGGCTGGCCAACGCAGCATCGATCGCCTTTGGTCCGGGAGGGGAGGAGGAGGAGGGGGGCTCAAAAGCAAGCCAAAAAAAGTAGAAAAAGGTCCTCGGAGCGCCCCAGGGTGGGGTAGGGGGTGGGGGGCTTTAATTCACGGAGGAAGGGGGGCGGCGGGAGGTCAAAGCAGCTGCGGCACTTCTGCGCCCCCTCCCCGACGTGGTACCGGAGCGCCCCCCCCAAAGCGCCCCGTCTCCCGGAGAAGCAGTTGGGCATTCGGTACCGGGGCGCCTCCAGAACTGGCCAGCCCGGTTTGTTGCCGGAGCCTTCCTTGCCACAAGCCAAAGGGAGCCGCAAAGCCCATCCGCCGGCCGCTTGGCTTGCCCTCACCGCCGGCACGAAGGAGAGCCGCCACTACCCGGAGAAGCTTCTGCGGCCCGGTTGGAGGTCCTCGCCTCCGGCGCGCCTCGTCTCCAAACGCGAAGCGGCCCGCCTGCTCTCTTCTCTCCAGCCCTTTCCGGAGGCTGCAGCTGCTGCGAAGGCTGGAGCGCAAGAGCCGCCGCCGCTTGACAGCTAGGAAAGGGGGAGGGGAGGGGAGGAGGAGGAGGAGGAGGAGGAGGCGGAGGAGCGGCGGAGAAGCAAAATTTCAACTCCCCCCACTCCCCGCCAGCCGGGGGGGAGGGAGAGGGGGTGGGGAAGAAGGAAAGAAAAGGATCAGCGCCCTGCGGTTCCCATCCTTTCTTTTTTTTTCTTTCCAGAAAGAAATGTTCGCGCGCCTCCTCCCTCTTCTTGGGGCAGCCCCGAGCCGCCGAGGTGACCCCAAACCCGAATGCAAAAAAAGGGGGGAGAGGAGGGATAAAGAAAAGGAGGCCACCCACCCACCTATCCCTCCCCTCCCCTTTCAAAGGTCAGTTCCTGACAAGCCAGGCGACCCCAGCAGCCAGCGGCTGCAGCTCAGCTGGCTCCGATCGGGTTTCGCTGGAAGGTTGGGGGGAGGGGGGGAAGGAGGGAAGGTGGGGCGCTGGCAGGTGCAGCGGGGCGCCCCCTCCCCTCCGTTTGCAGCCTCGGTGAAGGCGGCGGCGGCGGCGCTCGCGCGTTGGTAGGCAGAGAGAGAGAGAGGGAGAGAGAAAGAGAGAGAAAGAGAGACGTTCCTGCCTCGGGGTGGGTGTTAAATATGAGGAGGCAGCAGTTCGCCCACACGTCACTGATAAAGACATTGGCTGGAGGCTACCGGGAGAGTAAGAGGAAAAGCTGGCGCTGCCCCCCCTCCCCATTTCACTTCCTCCTTTCTCCTTTCATCCTCCCTTCCTCCTGTCTCTTTCCTCTTAATTCTACTGCTGAAGTGAAGAGAAGAGGTTGAGAGTTGGTGATTCCCCTGTGGGTGGACAAGAAGGGGGCAGAAAGCGCCCCCACCCCCACCCCAGCTCTGGGAAACAGCTGGTGGTGGGCTCAGGAAAATAACAGGACAGCAAACCTCATGGCTAGCTTGGCAACTCTGTGTGTGTGTGTGTGTGTCTTTGCTAGGTCTTTATTTATTGGCTTTGAAAGGCTAAGCTGGTGCTGGAGAAGACTCCGGCGAGTCCCTTGGGCTGCAAGGCCATCCAAACGGTCAGTCCTTAGAGGGGATCAACCCTGACTGCTCTTTAGAAGGCCAGACCCTGAAGATAAAACTCAAAGACTTTGGCCACCTCATGAGAAGGAAGGAAGGACTCCCTGGAGAAGAGCCAAATGCTGGGAATGATGGACGGCAAAAGAAGAAGAAGGAGGAGGAGGAGAAGGAGAAGGAGAAGGAGGAGGAGAGGAGGAGGAGGAGGAGGAGGAGGAGGAGGAGGAGGAGAAGGAGAAGGAGAAGGAGAAGGAGAAGAAGAAGAAGAAGAAGAAGAAGAAGAAGAAGAAGAAGAAGAAGAAGAAGAAGAAGAAGAAGAAGAAGAAGAAGAAGAAGAAGAAGGGGACGTCAGAGAATGAGGTGGCTGGATGGAGTCACGGAGGCAGTGAGCTTAAAGGGACTCTGGAGGATGGTAGAGGACAGGAAGGCTTGGAGGAACGTTGTCCATGGGGTCACAATGGGTCAGACATGACTTCGCCACTAACAACAATCAAAGGTTCAGCAGGAGATGGACTGGGAGCCACGGAACTTGCACGTACTCTCTTAGTGCCCAATGGATTTTGGGGTGGGGGTAGGGAAAGCGGAGCTTAACTTTCGGCCCCTCCCGTGCAGTTTTTGTGGTGGGGACACAGAAGTGAAGGGCTGCTGCTGGCATCTTTCTCCAGCTTCCCATCCTGCCCTGGGATTTCACTGTGGTCTCCTTTCTGAGTGTTATCCAGGTCTCCTCGGCTTTGCCCCAAGAGATAAACCAGGGTTGGCCAAGTGCTGCCATCTGCTGGGCAATGTGTTTTTAAAAGATCTATTTTATGTCTACATCCACAGCTGCTTTGGATAGTGAGAAGGGCAGCATATAAATTAAATTAAAGTGTCCATCCATCCATCCTGTATATTGGTCAACTCGACGCAAACGTAGCTAATAAACTCCCTTTTTATGACCCTGTCATTCCTTAATTCGGCGTAGAGTCGCCCCGGGGGCGACTGAATAGAGCTGAGCATTTACTGGCCGGATGCCCTTCCTGACATCACATGGAGTTCACAGCAGATATATATTTTTTCTTTGCAGCCTAGGAGAGAAAATTTTGCCGCTACCTAGGATTGAACTCTCAACCTTCCAAAGGGGAGGCAAGCATTTTCAACAGGAGGCCACTAGAATACCTAACAATTCCCCCCCCCACTTTTCCCCCCCAACAACAACCTTGTGAGTTGATTGGGCTGAGAGAGAACGAGCAGCCTAAAGTCACCCACCCTGTCTTCATGCTTACGGCGGAACTAGAACTCACAATCACCTAGTTTCTACTCCCGCACCTTCACCACTCTACCAAACTGATCCTATATGCAGAAATCCTTTACATAAGAGTAATAATAGTCCTGACAAATTCACTAGATGCCCCTCTCTGCTCCCGAGAGGAGGAAGACCAAAGCAATTGTGTTATCCAAGGCCACATGAGTGGGAACAGGGATGTCGTGGATAAATCACTTTCTGACATCACACCCACATTAGCATCCTGAATAGCTTTTGCACATCTGCCTGCACATTCATCAGCCTCCACAGAAGCGGGGACTCTGGTTTCATGGTTTCCCTTAGTAGGAAAATTGTAAACAGATCTAAGGAAGCCAAAGCAGGACCAACGATCTACCCCAATCTTGCAGAGGTCAACGTGGATCTGTTCAGTTGGCCATTTTGCTGGAAACAGAAGAATAGGAGGGCGTGAGATAAATTGAGGTTCTCTCCTTTTATCACTTGCATATTCACGTGGACAGGTTAAATTGTGCCCAAAGAAGAAATTCATCTCGGTGAAAATGACACAATTCCTGAAGAGGAAATTCATCTTGGTGAAATTGACACATTTCCTGAAGAGGAAATTCATCTCGGTGAAATTGACACATTTCCTCATCTTGGTGAAATTGACACATTTCCTGAAGAGGAAATTCATCTCGGTGAAATTGACACATTTCCTCATCTTGGTGAAATCGACACATTTCCTGAAGAGGAAATTCATCTTGGTGAAATTGACACTTTTCTGACAGAACATGTTGCCTTCTGTTGGTACAGAACAGAACAGAGTGGGAAGGGACATTTGAGGTCTTCTAGTCCAACCCCCTGCTCAAGCAAGAGACCGTATACCAATTCAGACAAATGGCTGTCCAATCTCTTCTCCAAAACCTCCAGTGATGACACACCCACAACTTCTGAAAGCAACGTCTGTTCCACTGGTTAATTGTCCTCACTGTTAGGATGTTCCTCCTTAATTCCAGGTTGGATCTCTCGTTGCTTAGTTTCCATCCATTGCTTCTTGTCCTGCCCTGAGGTCCTTAGGAGAATAGCTTGACCCCCTCTTCTCTGTGGCAGCCCCTCAAATATTAGAAGACTGCTATCATGTCCCCCCAATCCTTCTTTCCACTGCTCATTTGTCAAGAAATTTCTCCTTATTTCTAGGTTGCTTCTCTCCTTGATTATTTCCCATCTATTGCTTCTTATCCTGCATTCAGGGGCTTTGGAGCAGGAGTCACCAACCTTTTGGACTTCAGGGACCACCAAACTCATCATTTTAAATCCTGTGGACCACTAATATGAATTTTGACTGACGGTGGCTTGCTGACATTGGGGGGAAAGTCAGTCCCCTATTCCAGAGCTGCAGGAGTCACAGGACTGACCCTTTGGTCATCCTGGAGCAGCAACTCCTCCAGTCCATGGCAGGTGCACCCGGGTGGAGGAGCAGCTGCTCCGGGATGACCGAAGGGCCAGTCCTGTGACTCCTGCAGCTCTGGAATAAGGGACCGACTTTCCTACCAAGCCACCCTGGGGTGGATTTCCTTCCCCCACCATTGGTCTTACCTTCTAGTTCCAGCTCCCATGGCTCTACTCAAGGTAAGGTTTGCGCTCGGCCGAAGGGTGGGGGCCAGCGGGTGGGTGGACCATGTGGGTGGTGCAGCCTTGTATTCCTGTGCAGCCGGGCTTAATTGCTTGGGGGGCGACATTTCTCTGTGGACCACCAACATTTTCTCATGGACCACCAGTGGTCCCTGGCGCACTGGTGGTCCCTGGGTGGTCCCTGGTGGTCCCAGGCCCACCGGTGGTCCCTGGCCCACCAGTGGTCCCTGGTGGTCCCTGGTGGTCCCTGGCCCACCGGTGGTCCCTGGTGGTTCCTGGTGGTTCCTGGTGGTCCCTGGTGGTCCCTGGTGGTCCCTTGCCCACCGGTGGTCCCTGGTCCCTGGCCCTGGCCCACCGGTGGTCCCTGGCCCACCAGTTGGCAACCAGTGCTTTGGAGAATAGATTGACCCTCAAATAATGGGAGACCACTAAGAGATGAAGTAAGAGATGAGAAGCACACTTGTGCGTGCTACTTTCCTGGGAAGGGAAGGGGGGATTGCACCCCTTTTAGATGTTAGCGATAGGTAGCATATACTGCAGCAGCTGTAAACTGAGCTTAATGTGTTGCTTATTTTAACAGAGTCTAGGCGTATGTTTTCTTCTTAACGTTTTCCCAAGGGTAATGCTTCCAAGATAAAACAAGTCTGATTTTTTTTTGTAAACTAAGAGGAGCAAAGAGATAAGCAGAAAGAAGCGTAGCTATTAAGGAGACAAATCCTGAGCCTTCAACCCATCGTGGTTGAAACACTGAGACAATTCTGGGTTGGTTCAAAGGCAGCATCATTGACAGTGACGGTCGCCTGCTTGGATTATTGATACATCCGCTATTCATCCTATTGATAGATTTCGCCTTTTTGAGGATGCGTGGCCTATTGGCCACCGGCCCCTCTAGCAGCTGAATCAGAGGAGGAGGAGGAGGTGTGGGTCAGCATCCAGGCAACAGAGAGGGGGGCGAGAGGGAGCGGGAGAGAGAGAGAGGGAGCCTGGGCTGGCCGTCAGACCTCAGATGGAGAGTTGACAGTCCCTGGGTCTGGAGGTGGCTGATGAAGAAGAGGAGGAACAGCTGGGTACAGTGCCTGACACGCAGAAGGCAGAGGAGAAGAGAGCAGTGGAAATCTATCGGCCGGTCCTTGGGATGGAAGAGCAGCCACCAAACTCCTGTAGATTACAGCACAAGATCCAGGATATCTCCACAACAAAATTCACAAGGCCATCACACAGCCCATTATACCAACATCAACTCCACCAACCAATCAAGAGGCAGCAGTGCAGCCAACCAGCCCAGCACACCAGCTCCCGACACCAGTATTTATAGAGAGACGGCAGCTCCGATCACACACTGCTTGCACTGGCATGAAGCTGAAAGCACCAGCCTGAGGATGGTGAATGGGACCTCGCTGAAACGTCACCAAGATACTCTTAATCTTACACGGGAAAAGACCCGAACATACCTATACATATATATATATACTAATGCTGATGCTATTCAAAGGGAGTGGGTTCCCACCATCCTGTGAAGCATACCGAAGGCAAATCAACATGAAAATAGAACTAAAGTCAGAATGTTCTGTGAAGACAGATGCTGTGTGCCTTTAATTGAACTGGTAACCCCTCTTGTGTAAAAACATTCTGTGCGTAGGTTCACCGGTTTACGCAGCTTTAGGGTGGTTGTACTTCCGCTCCTGTGGTTTTTAGATATATCCAAAGGAAAGCAGTGATTCACTGCTTGGAACCCAAACCTTCTGAGTCACAGGTCAGAGGAAAAGGACAGAGAGAAAGCAACAGACAGACAGTCAGAAAGACAAGGACGGAGGGAAGAATGGATAAATAAATAGAAAGAAAGAAAGAAAGAAAGAAAGAAAGAAAGAAAGAAAGAAAGAAAGAGAAAGGGGGAGAGAGGGAGAAAGGAAGAAAAAGGGGGAGAGAGGGAGAAAGGAAGAAAAAGAAAGAAAGAAAGAAAGAAAGAAAGAAAGAAAGAAAGAAAGGAAGAAAGAAGAAAGAAAGAAAGAAAGAAAGAAGAAAGAAAGAAAGAAAGAAAGAAAGAAAGAAAGAAAGAAAGAAAGAAAGAAAGAAAGAAAGAGGGAGGAAGGGAGGAAGGAAGAAGAAAGAAAGAAAAAGAAAGAAAGAAAGAAAGGAGGGAGGGAGGGAGGGAGGAAGGAAGGAAGACAGAAAAGAAAGAAAAAAAAGAAAGGAAAGAAAGAAAGAAAGAGGGAGGGAGGAAGAAAGGAAGAAGAAAGAAAAAAGAAAGAAATAGAGTAGAGTAGAGTAGAGTAGAGTAGAATAAAGAATAGAGTAGAATAGAATAGAATAGAATAGAATAGAATAGAATAGAATAGAATAGAATAGAATAGAATTCTTTATTGGCCAAGTGTCATTGGACACACAAGGAATTTGTCTTTGGTGCAAATGCTCTCAGTGTACATAAAAGAAAAGATCCATTCATCAAGAGTCAAGAATCATAAGGTACAACACTTAATAATAGTCATAGGGTACAATAAGCAATCAAATCCTACTCGGAAACAGTCAATATAAATCGTAAGGATGCAAGCAACAAAGTTATAGTCATAGAGTCACAAGTGGGAGGGGAGGGGTGATAAGGAGTGATGAGAAAATTAATAGTAATAGTAGTGCAGACTTTCTTTCTTTCTTTCTTTCTTTCTTTCTTTCTTTCTTTCTTTCTTTCTTTCTTTCTTCCTCCTTTCTTTATCTCTCTCCTTTCTCCTTCCTTCTTCCTTCCTTCTTTCTCTTTCTTTCTTTCTCCTCCCTCCTTTCTTTGTCTCTCCTTTCTCCTTTCTCCTTTCTTCCTTCCTCTTTCTTTCTTTCTTTCTTTCTTTCTTTCTTTCTTTCTTTCTTTCTTTCTTTCTTTCTTTCTTTCTTTCTTTCTTTCTTTATCTCTCCTTTCTCCTTCCTTCTTCCTTCCTTCTTTCTCTTTCTTTCTTTTCCCTCCCTCCTTTCTTTGTCTCTCCTTTCTCCTTTCTTCCTTCCTTTCTTTCTTTCTTTCTTTCTTTCTTTCTTTCTTTCTTTCTTTCTTTCTTTCTTTCTTTCTTTCTTTCTTTCTCTCTCTCTCTTTCTTTCTTTCTTTCTTTCTTTCTTTCTTTCTTTCTTTCTTTCTTTCTTTCTTTCTTTCTTTCTTTCTTTCTTCTCTTTCCTGACTCCTGTCCTACTAAGTTCTCTCCTTGATCCTCATCTGCAAACCAGCCTGACCACACGGTCCGTTCTTCCCAGCTGGCCAAAAATGAACCAGTCATGTGAGTCGCACAAGATCTGATGACAGGCTGTTGGCAAACTCGGATCAGTGAAGAGTGGAAATGTGGACGCATGGAAGACACCTTGTGGGTGGGAAGTATCCGCTTGCAAAAGCCCAGATGAGGTCATCTTCTCTGCCACACGCAGCTGTCTTCCTGTGAGCAGTGGGGGAGACTTCCTTAGCAGACGGGGTTGCAAGCTGCCGAGCCGTGAGTTGCCTCCTTGTGTAAATATTCACCTCTCTGGCTTTGATTCTGGCTCAGGATACCTAAGATCCCTTGGCAACTGTGCTGGATTTGGGGGAAGGTGGACAGCTTGATAATTTCCCATCTGACCTCACTGCTTGAGCTTCTGCAGTGAGAAAGTTGGCAGGCCAACTGAGAAAGGGAGGAGGATAGGATAGGATAGGATAGGATAGGATAGGGATAGGATAGGATAGGATAGGAAGGAAGGAGGAAGGAAGGAAGGAAGGAAGGAAGGAAGGAAGGAAGGAAGGAAGGAAGGAAGGAAGGAAAGGAAAGAAAGAAAGAAAGAAAGAAAGAAAGAAAGAAAGAAAGAAAGAAAGAAAGAAAGAAAGAAAGAAAGAAAGAAAGAAAGAAAGAAAGAAAGAAAAAGAAAGAAAGAAAGAAAGAAAGAAAGAAAGCAGAAATCTAATATGTTGGAAGGATGGAGAAGGGAGGAAGGAAAGAAAGAAGGAATCTAATATGTTGGAAAGAAGGAAGGAAGGAAGAGAAAGGAGGGAGGGAAATGAAAGGAAAAGGAAGGAAAAGGAAGAAGGAAGAGAGGGAGGAAGGGAGGAATCTAGTTATATGTTGGAAGGGAGGGAGGGAGGGAAGGAGGGAAAGAAATAAGAGAAGGAAGGGAGGGAGGAAGGGAAGAAGGGAGAAAGGGAAATGGAAGCAAGTGAAGAAAGGAAGAGAAGAGAAGAGAAGGGAGGAGAGGGGAGGGGAGGGGAAGAAGGAAGGAAGGAAGGAAGGAAGGAAGGAAGGAAGGAAGGAAGGAAGGAAGGAAGGAAGGAAGGAAGGAAGGAAGGAACTACTACAGCTGGGTGAAATAGAAGAGCTGAACCAAAACTATTTGATGCATAATTGACGTTTCTCTTCCACAGAGGGTCCGGACAAAACTTCCTTCGCTAAATGTCAACTTTTCACTGGAGGTACAAGCTTCAGCAACTTACTACGCCGCTTCTCTTCCTTTCCAGTTTCAGTGAGTTCAAGAACAGTTGCCTGTGATTCAATCCCTTCCCTTTTTGGGATTCTTTTTAAAGCCTTAATTAAAGGCCAAAACACTCTCAGGAGGTTGAGTCTGACTCCCAATGACGTGCGCGTAGACTTCGCAGCAGTGGTTTGTGGTGTCTTCGGGGATCTTGGTTGTGATTTCCTAGTCTAGCCTGCAGAACTAAAAGACTGTCTGATGGTCTCTCGCCCAAGTGCTAACAGGGACCAATCCTCTTTAGTTTCCAACCTCAGCCAAGTTTGGCCAGATGCTGCCAAGTTCCAAAGCCAATTCTTTACTGGAAGGAAAAGAAAAAATGCTCAACGACTTACGGAATAGAGAATAACAGAATTGGAAGGGACCTCGGAGGTCTTCTAGTCCAATGCCCTGCTCAGGCAGGAGCCCGATCCCATTTTAGACAAACGGCTGTCCAGTCTCTTCTTGAAAACCTCCAGTGATGAAAGACCCACAACTTCTGAAGGCAACTTCCATTCCACTGATTAATTTGTTCTCCCTGTCAGGAAATTCCTCCTTAGTTCTAGGTTGCTTCTCCCCTTGCTTCGTTTTCATCCATTGCTCCTTGTCCTGCCCTCAGGTGCTTTGGAGAATAGCTTGACTCCCTCTTCTTTGGGGCAGCCCCTGAGATATTGGAACAATGCTATCATGTCATCCCTAGTCCTTCTTTTCATCAGACTAGACATACCCAGTTCCAGCAACCATTCTTCGTATGTTTTAACCTCCAGCTTCTTAATCATCTTGGTTGCTCTTCTCTGCCCTCTTTCCAGAGTCTCAACCAGGGGTGGGGTTCTACAGGTTCGCACCTATTCTCTAGAACCGGTTGTTAACATTCGAAGCAGTTTGGAGAACCGGTTGTTAGAAGAAATTCCTGGCCTAATCCTGTAAGGAAGGCAGGAAGGAAACATTCTGGTGTTGCTTACAGAAACTGCCTCTCTGTTAACCATTATTACATTCTTGGCAGGACTAGACTTCCTGACTCAGGAACATCTCTGGAGTTTTTTTCCCTCCTTTGTTGGTACTTTGCTTGTGTGGAGGGACCATTCAAAGTTACAATGGCATTGAAAAAAGTGACTTATGACCGTTTTTCACACTTACGACAATTGCAGCATCCCCACAGTCATGAGAGGCCAGGTGATGAGATGCATGCTTCGATGTGAGTGATGTTGAGTTGGCCACACCCAGCATTACATTACGTTTTTGAATGGTAGGGATGTATTTGCTTTCTGTCTCCAAGAGCATGTTTCTCCATTCCTCATCTAGAGAAATATAATATTCTGAAATATATTTTTTAAAATATTCCTCAAAACATTTCCTTCTTCTAGGGGGGTGGGTGCTGACTTTCTACTCATCTTATCTGCTTTTCGTTTCTTATTTAAGTAAATCTAAAATAACGCCGAGTCTCTTTTCCACATTTGAGTCTACTTCTCTTTTTTCCCCTCTTTTGAGGAACTGAAAGGCTAAAATAAATGTGGTGGGAGTGGTGCAATTTCACCCCCCCCCCTCCACTTGAAATCTGCATTTCACCTTTCAACAATCTGTCAGAGGTGACACTTTAGAGAAGAACGGGGCGGGACCAGGACAAGAAGCTGAATTTGGCTTGCTGTCATTTTCTGTTAAAACTGAATTCAGGTGATGTTTAAACCAACAGGGATGGAAGACTGCATCCAGTTTTGCTCACCATGATATAAAAAAAGGATGTTGAAATTCTAGAAGGAGGGCAGAGAAAAGCAACTAAGACGATTAAAGGCCCTGGGGATGAAAACGTATGAAGAACGGTTGCAGAAATTGGGGAGTATGTCTAGTCTAGTGAAAAGAAGGACTAAGGGTGACATGACAGGAGTATTCCAGTATTTGAGGGGCTGCCCCAAAGAAGAGGGAGTCAAGCTATTCTCCAAAGCACCTGAAGGCAGGACAAGAAGCAATGGGTGGAAACTAATCAAGGAGAGAAGCAACTTAGAACTAAGGAGAAACTTCCTGACATTTCCAACCATTAATCAGTGGAAGGACTTGCCTTTAGAAATTGTGGGTGCTCCAACACTGGAGGATTTTAAGAAGAGATTGGACAACTGGACAACTGGAATGGTATCAGGTCTTCTGCTTAGGCACGCGGTTGGACAAGAAGATCTCCAACATCCCTTC
Organism: Notechis scutatus; assembly: GCF_049901735.1. NCBI lineage: Eukaryota > Metazoa > Chordata > Lepidosauria > Squamata > Elapidae > Notechis > Notechis scutatus. The sequence continues at coordinate 14,150,603 of NC_142020.1, read as the reverse complement.
CAACCCTGTTATTCTATTCACTGTTCCTATAGCTAAGGGCCTTCCATAAAGAAGAGGGGGTCAACTTATTATCCAACGCATCAGAAAGCAAGACAAGAAGCAACAAATGGAAACTAATCAAGGAGAGAAGCAACCTGGAACTAAGGAGAAACTTTCTGACAGTGAGAACCATCAACCAGTGGAACAGAAGTTCAAAAGTTGTGGGAACTTCATAACTGAAGGCTTTCAATAAGAGACTGGGCTGCCCTCTGTCAGAAATGGTGTAGGGTCTGGTGCTTGGACGGGGTGGTGGTGGACTAGATGACCTACAAGGTCCCTTCCAACTCTGATTATCTGTCATCTGTAATCTTTGCATCAGGGCAAAGGTGTGTGTGAGTTGCTCAAAGTTCCGCTGAACGTCCCTTTCGAAGATTCTTCCCATCCGGTTTTCTTTGGGCTGAAATGGATGCTCTATTTAGCATATCTGCAACTTGCGATAAACAAAATTATAGTCTGTGCTACAGACGAAGCAGTATTGCTAATGTCCCTTTGGGGAACAGAATCCATTAGCAGTGTATAATATGCCCTGATACATAGATTTGTCTCATTAAGTTCTTCCTCCTCCTACTCACCCACCTTCTTCTCCTCCTTCTCTTCCACCACCAGTCTTTCTCCTTCTCCTTCTCCTTTCCCTTCTCCCTCTCCTCCTCCTCCCTCCTTCCCTTCTCCTCCTTCTCCTCCCCCTTCTCCCTCTCCTCTTCCTTTCCCCTCCTTCTCCTTCCCTTCTCCTCCTTCCCCTTCTCCCTCCTTCCCCTCTCCTCCTCCTCTCTGCTTCTCCTTCTCTTCCTTCTCTTCCTTCTCCCCTTCCTCTTTTCCCCCACCTCATGCTCCTTCTCTTTTTGCTTTCGAAAGTAGATAATGCGAAGATTATACTGTTTATAAAGGCTATAATAGCAAAACCAACGCTTAGGCAGCGTACGTCGCTGTGTGTGTGTGTGTGCGTGCGCGCGTGTACGCGCGCCTGGCATAGCAATCTGTATTTAATAGATTGTTTTGCATTGCATTTGCACGTACCACGTATGTGCCTGTTTGCACAGCGGTACCTTAACACATTTAGGTTAATGTGTATACACCATTGCACCAATGAGGACGACAACAACAGTCACCGCCACCCTGGTGGCCCAGATGCAAATGGGAGGAATCCGGTGCCATCTCCGGAATAAATCCTAACGCATAAAGGATCAAGATTTGCTCCCACAGATACAGCTGCAGATTTTGGAGATGTGCCGATGAACTGCCTAACAAACTGCAAATGAGATGCTGAAAGCTGGTCGCTTTGAAGTCAGTGACAGTTTTGCAGATCGGTGCCAATGCTGCTGTCAGGTTTTAAATCTCCCTAGGAGAGAGAGAGAGAGAGGGAGAGAGAGAGGGAGGGAGGGAGAGAGAGAGAGAGAGAGAGAGAGGCCTTCTCCATCTGGCAATTTCTGCTCTCTGAAAAAGGGGTGTGGGCAGCAGAGGATTGGCGTATGCCACAAAGGGGGTACACTAGCCTGCCTCCCCCCATATGCAGTGAAGGTTGGTGTAACGAGGAACAGAAAACGGACAGAAGAGAATACTTGTAGATCAGGGTTGGTGCTCTCTGAGCTTGGTTGGTTTCTTCCAGATGTTTCATGACCCAACTGGGGAATTCATCTGGGCTGGAAGGGAGGGGAGTGTGCAGAGGTGAGGAGGAGGAGGAGAACAATGACTCTGGGGTCCTTGGTGCTCATGGAGCTTGGTTTGGTGTGTTTTTTTTTTTTTGCAGAAGTTTTATTATTCAGTTAGGTAACATCTTCATATTAGAAGGGAGTGGGGTGTGTGGAGAGGAGGAGGAGGAGGAGGAGGAGGAGGAGATGGCATGATTCACGTCACAACGGCTTAACCACCATGACAAAAAAAAAAAGATTGCAAAATCGGACAAGGCTTGCTCAACAACCAACTTCTTTAGCAATGGCAATTCTGGTCCCCGATTATAGTCACAAGTCGAGGACTACCTGACCGCTGGTTTAATATGTTGCATCAAGTATAATGTGTGTGTGTGTGTGTGTCTGTGTGGCCATATCAACACACAGGTTCAAACACATATTACCAATAAAATTCTAAACAAACCATTTAAAATGAGAGTAGGGTAAAGTACAATCGCTATAGGATCAAATACAATAATCTAATACATAAATATGTCAAATAGAATGAAGTGACATAAGATCAGGGGTGGGCTTCAAAAATTTCTGGCTGGGTGGGCATGGCCTAGTCAGCCTCCTGCACCACAGCAGAGGGAGGGGGCGTTTTTGCCCTCCCCGGGCTCCTGAGGCCTTCCTCGACCCTCCGGGAGGGCAAAAACAGCCTCCCCGGGCTCCGGAGGCTCGAGGAAAGCCAGAAACAGGCCCATTTCCAGACTTCAGGAATTTCCAGGAGGGCCATTTTTCACCCTCCCCAGAGTCTGGAGGCTTCCCTCGGGCCTCTGGGAGGGTGAAAACGGCATCCCCCAGCCTCTGGAGGCCCTCCGGAAACCGGAAACCGGAAACAGGCCCGTTTCTGGCCTTCCTGAACTTCCGGGAGGCCCGTTTTTTGCCCTTCCTGAGCCTCTTTGCATGCCCTGCGCTTACCTGCATCCAAAATAGACCACGTGGGGGGGCATCCTGGTTGGGGGGGCAGGCGGGGCCAGCTATTGGGATTTGGGGGTTTTCTGAACTGCCTAGAATCTTAGCTAGGCGCTCTCCCGAACCTCTGAAAACCCCCAGCAGTCCACCCTTGCATAAGATTATATTTCTGTATTACCCCTGCAATCTACCCCAATCAGGCCCACATATGCCAATCTCAGTTGGGCTATGTCAGTCAGAAATTGTGCTTGTGTATTAAAATGTCGTTTTCAGATTCTGGTATATGTCGTTTTAATACGGCAAGATTCGAGCAGCTGGATCCAAGGGTTAGATTTGGGAGATCCCATTCCATCCCATACAGTGAACGTACATGTTTCCGTGGAGCAAGAAGAGAAAGAAATATAATATGCTTATGAAATGGAGCAATCTCAAGAACATCGCCATCTCTCAAGCTTCAAACCCCGGAGCGCAGAGATCCTGTATTATTAGAGGAACCAGGAATTGTACAAATGACAGCTGCAATTTCTCGTTGAGTTTTTATCCCAAGCCGAAATCAGATCACGGGGCTTTTTAATGAAAACATTTGATGTTCGATAGAGTTTATCTCTTTGCTAACTCAGAAAATCTGTGGCAAATTCAAGAAACAAGTGTGTGTTTGTGTGTGGTGTTTCTCTCTCCAATGCTGATGAAATGCTCTGGGTAATTTGAGGAGGCTTTCATAATTTACTTCTCTGTCATTTTTATTGCCTTTTTTTTAAAAAAAAAAAAGAAAAAGAAAAGAAAAGAAAGAAAGAAAAAAAAGGCTAGAATTATTGTGCCACCATGCAAATTAAGAAGCTGTCTCAGCAACCCAAATAAAGAAAGAGAATGAGAGGAGACACTACGACGACAAAGGACTCATTTAGACAAAGAACAATCACCAATCAAACCTGGAGAAGTGGAATGAAACTGCATTTCTCACAGGCAAGACCATAAAAAGAAAATGCCACAATGCACTGTGAGAAAATTAGGGTTAGAGGGATGGAAAGGAGATGACAAATTGCTGAGAGAGGTCCTGTCTTCCACTCTCCCACTAAGCTGGGACTCAGCTTCAGAATTAGCTCTTGGGACTAAGGGTGGCATGATAGCAGTCTTCCAATATCTCAGGGGCTGCCCCAAAGAAGAGGGAGTCAAGCTATTCTCCAAAGCACCTGAGGGCAGGACAAGAAGCAATGGGTGGAAATGAATCAAGGAGAGAAGCAACTTTGAACTAAGGAAGAATTTCCTGACAATGAGGACAATTAATCAGTGGAACAACTTTCCTCCAGAAGTGGTTGATGCTCCATCACTGGAAGTTCTTAAGAAGAGACCAGACATCCATTGATCTAGACTGGTGTAGGGTCCTCTGCATGAGCACTTAGTTGGATGAGAAGAACTCCAACTCTATTGGAAGACTGCAAGAGAAGTCAGAGTAGGAAGGGACCTTGGAGGTCTCTAATCCAACCCTCTGTCCATGCAGGCTGTCCAATCTCTTCTTGAAAACCTCCTTCCACCCACAACTTCTGAAGATAAAGCCATTCCACTGATTAATTGTTCTGACTGTCAGGAAATTTCTCCTTAGTTCTAAGTTGCTTCTCTCCTTGATTAATTTCCACCCGTTGCTCTTCAATGCTTCTCTCTCTGTCTCTCTCTCTCTGTCTCTCTCTCCTCTCTCTCTCTCTCTCTCTCTTTCTTTTTCCTTCCTTCCTTCGCTTTTCCACCATTTTCGCCTCTAATTATATGCTGATCAGTTAATAAATATTTTTGATAAACATAAAATAAAACTTCATATATTGTTATCAACATCAACACCTCTTTTTACATCTTACATTTTTCAATATGTGTAGTTACGTATTCCGTTACTATTACATCTTACTCTTGCTATAAATGTTTTTAAAATTTGAAAACTTAATAAAATGTATTTTTTTTAAAAATAAAAAAATATTTTTTTAAAAAACAGATGAAAAGAATCCCTTGGAGGTGGATGGCTAATAAAGTGAGATAAATAATAAAAAATAATGATTGTTTACAAGAAAATCCTATTGAATTCCTCCAGCGCTTTTCCGATGGAGCTGAATTTCAGACACGCCTTAAGCTATTCCTCTCTCCTCTCTCTCCTGCCCAGTTATTTGCACACTATTTGCACGTTATTGTCTCACTTTCAGGAGTGAGTCTCCTTTGCCAAAGGGTAGGACCCCTACTCTTTCATTCTTCCTGAGGGTCTTTCAATTATATTTTGTCCTAATGCCTGTGTATTTAATTCCACTGATCCCCGGCTAATAGTTCAGCTCATTGTCAAATACCCATTAACATAAAATCAACATAGCAATTTTGATCAAGTCCTTCTATCATTAACCCATTTAAGGGGGAGCTGCAGCTCCCATTTCAAATACGCTTAATTATTGACTTAATAATAGTAGAAGACTCTTTGGTTCTATACAAAACAAGAGAGGAAAAATTAACCGTTCGCACGCTACCACAAACTCTCTTCTCAATGTCATGACGAATTCTGAATTTTGCCAAACTTGTTCTTTGCGCAAATGTAGCCTATCAGGCATCATGTAGGACTTAGGTTGTTTTCCTAGCCAATCAGAGACAGCTACGGGGCTGATGAAAATCAAGACTTGGAATTTGAGTAAGAAAATAGAAGGAGGTTGTGTTCTATTAAAACAGTGAGGCAGATATTTTTGGGAAATGAAATCCAGTACAAAAGAAAGAAAGAAAGAAAGAAAGAAAGAAAGAAAGAAAGAAAGAAAGAAAGAAAGAAAGAAAGAAAGAAAGAAAGAAAGAAAGAAAGAAAGAAAGAAAGATAGATGATAGATAGATAGAGGATGGATAGATAGATAGATAGATAGATAGATAGATAGATAGATAGATAGATAGAGATAGATAGAGATAGAGAGATAGAGAGAGATGATAGATAGATAAATAGACAGAAGATAAATAATAGATAGATTTGATAGATAGATGGTCTAGGGTCTCCTACTTGAGCTGGGGGTTGGACTAGAAGACCTCCAACATCCCTTTCTACTCTATTCTGATGGATTTGACATTACTAACTTAACTACTGCAGTGATCGACTTAACAATTGCGGCAAGAAAGCTCGTGAAAATGGTGCAAAATTCACTAAACGGTAGTCTCACTTAGCAGTGGAAATTTGGGGCTTGATTGTGGCTGTAAATCAAGAACTACCTGTAGATGGGCATAAAACTGGACGCTTTGTCTTTAAGAAAAGAAAAGAAAAGCAGTGAACGACATTTAAATTTCCTACTCTAGGGGAAGAAGGAAAGCTGTTTTTTTTTCTTTTGAAAACCTCTCCTGTGCTGTCAATCACCCTCAGCCAGATCTGACCTTGAAGCACAGTGACACCGGACAGAATTAAATTACTACAATGTGGTTCTGTTTAGTTTATCTTTGGGACTGGTGAAAATAAGACGAGAGGGTGGTAGAACTTCGTCTCTAAAGGGCTTCATGCTACCCACAATGTTCGGATCCAGCATTTGGCTCAAGGCAGGACCTTCCAAGGGGGGGAGAGAGATGGGGGGGGGATATAAATGTTTTTATATTTATATTTTCCCAAAGGCCCAGGAATGAGAGGAGAGAGAGGTTCTGTTATGGATGCTTCTTTTAATTTCCTCTGGGGGAAATCAATCAAGCTAATGCAGGCTTTGCCCTGCAAAAAATATATATATGCAAATATCCAGGTGGGTTTTCCCGACACGATCCATTGGGGTTATATCCTTGCCCCTCTTTTCATAATAAAGAACAGGGGAAATCAGTTGGCTCCCAATTTCTGCATCGATTTTGGGTGGGTTCTGAATGAATGAAGAAAATGAGGGGGTGGGGTGGGGAAATCCTCCAATTTGCATAGTTGCCATGGAGAACAAGACAGCTGCCTGCAGATGCCCACGTGGTAAATCCCCTATAAATCTCACACCCTGGGAGGAGGGTGTTGCACTTAAGGTATCAGGTAGCCCAAGAAATATGCACTCTGTGCTCGATTCAACTGTGAGAAAATATTTTTCTATGGGGGTCTTTCTTCCTGCAGTCTGACAATACTGATGCTTTTGAGCAGACAGCCCTAGAAATGACAGATATAAATGCAATCCCAAACACCAATGCACAAAAAATCAGAATTAGCCATTAAGAAATGCACAGAGTAGGCTTTCGTCTTTTTGAATACAGGAGCCACAGGACTCTTCCTCCTCTTCCTGCTCCTCCCTTCCAACACTGATGACATTGCCCAGCTGGGTCAAGAAAACCACCAACCAACAAGGACTTCACAGTCCCTTCCTCCCTCCCTCCTCCCTCCCTCCCTCCCTCCCTCCTCCCTCCCTCCCTCCCTCCCTCCTTCCTTCCCTTCCTTCCTTCCTTCCTTCCTTCCTTCCTTCCAACACTGATGACATTGCCGAGCTGGGTTATGAAATGTCTGCAAGAAAACCATCAACCAAGGACCCCACAGTCCTCCTCCTCCTCCTTCTCCTAAGTGTTCCTACAAAAGGGCTTCAGAAATATTAGAAAGACAATAAAATAATAAAATGAAATAGTAAAGAAAAATGAATCCAATCCAAATGCCGCTCTCCTTTTCAAGGCCCAGGTGATGGTATCTAATAAACCTCGACTGATCTTTTCTTGATTTGATGTTGAATTCCATGGCCAACTGAAGTCAACTTTTCCACCCCATTCCTTTCTTACTGCTATCATCATCGTCGTCATTTTCATGGCCTCCTTTTCCTCCACGTCAGCTAAAGACAAAACAAATTACCCTTCTTCAAATTAACTGACAAGCTCAAGGAAAATCAAAAGAGCCTTGTTTCTGCCTACTTTTCAGGCCATTATCAAGGGCGAAGTAAACCCTACAGCTGTTTTCATTTAGGCAAATGTTTGTGCAGCCTAGGTCTGCAAAAGCAGATGTTAAGTATCTGGAAAGCTCCCTGGCTGTCAGGTTTGAATTCTCAGGAATCCAGAGATGGTTTGCAAATCTAAATCATGAGAACAGACCAAGGGGTTCTATCCTGTCATATTTTGATGCTTCGTTACTTTATAAGCAATTTGATGTGGCAAACATGCCAAATATTCTTTCTTCATTCTCTTTTCCCCACAACAACAACAACAACCCTGTGAGGTGGGTTGGGCTGAGAGTGACTAACCTCAGGTCATGCAGTTAAGGCAGGACTAGAACTCACAGTCTCCTGGTAATTGGTCCAAAATCACCCAGCTAGCTTTCATGTCTAATGCAGAACTAGAACTCACAGTCTCCTGGCTTCCAGGCCAGCACCTTAACCATTACACCAAACTGGCTCCCTTCTGATGTAAGCTTATGCAATATTCCACCCAGAGTACAATCCCCAATTCTTAACTTTGCAAAACCAAATTCCATGCCTTCACAGCAGCAACCACTTGCAATGTATTTTACGGGGCAAAACCAGATGCAAAAACTAGGTGCCTTAGGGGGAAAGGGGAGAAAACCAGAAATGTGTGTTATTTTTTTTTTTTTTAAATGAAGCTCAGAGGTGGCAATGGGACCAGTGTGAAGACCAAAGCAACCAGAAACTCGAGACAAACTGAACTTGTTGGTTTATCCTTGGCCACCGGAGCCTCTCCCAACATTTTAACCCAAACCACTATCAGATGGAGCCTTCAAATTCATCTTTTGAAATTCATCATGCTGATGGGTAAATTTCTACCTGCCAGAGATTTCTCTGCACAAGAGCCAGGATCCCTGTTTTGTATTAATCCTGACAGTCTGCAATCCCTGCTTGGAATTGGATATGGCTGGGTTAGAGGTAGAAAAACTATCACCATAGCAACACAAACATCTCCTCAAATCCTCCCACTTGGGGTCCTAGGCAGAATTGGAGGCCCATCTATTCCTGCTTTCCCTAGCAGTGGTGTTCTCTTTTTAAGCTTCTTTTAGGCTAATTAAATACCACTTGACATTGTGTAAATAATAAACAGAGACAGTGTTCTCTGCGGGCCTCACCGAAACCATTTCAGAGGGCCTCTTGTGCCAGCTAGGATGTTGACATCCCAAAGAATAAGAAACCTAATTAGTATCACCTAGGAGGCGCATTCTGGCATAATCGTGGCTGCAGACTCTGAACAATTAATCATTTAGCTCAGATAGGTCACCCAGTTCATTTTTCAATTTCTTTTTCGATCCCACATGGGTTCCAACTGGAGAGGGGATTCGCGAAGCAAAAACAAGGCTCAGTGATTGGGGGGGGGGGTTGCAACCCCCTCCACCACCACCTCAAAATAAAAATAGAGACAAATGGTTAATCAGAGAGAAATCGAGACCCGAGATTTGGCTAGTTAGTTGGGTGTTTCTATTCCAAGCCCTTCAGTCAACCTGAGCTTCATTGCAATTCAGTTCGGGGTTGGCCCTGTGGAATCAGACACTTTTAAAGCATTGCCTTCGAAAATTGGGGCACGGGGAGAACAGAATTCTTATAAAACTTCTGCAATTGAGACGTTGAGAAAGGATCTTCTGGATTACCAGACCAAGGGACGTTCAAGGGAGCTCTGCAAATCCTTGAAAATGAAGATTCAACTGAACTTCTATGGTGATTCTCAGTCATTCAAGTCACGCTTGGCCCAGAGATGCTTTTTCAAAAGGCAGCCGGACTTTGTTTTTTTCTTGAAGATGTTTTGCTTCTCATCCAAGAAGCAGAAGTGAAGAAGCTTCTTGGATGAGAAGCAAAATGTCTTCATGGCAAGTCCAGCTGCCTTCTGAAAAAGCACCTTTGGGATTCAACTGGATTGACTGATTGAGTTGACTGAATGGATTGATTGAGCGACTTGATTGAACAGCATCTTCGGACTGAATTACAACCTTGATTCAATGTTTCCGATGGAACTGAAGTCAAATCAAATTAAATCACAACGTTACATTGGAGGTTGGCTGATCTTCCCATCTCTGTACCTTGTTCAGAATCAGATGTCCTACCACCACATTTGGCAGTGTGCTTTATTCCCTGCTTCTTAAGTTGCATCATTTATGACAGCCATCTTGGCAATCTGTGCTAAATCTCTCTGTGTCTCACTCCAGGAGACAATGAGTTCTAGTCCTGCCTTTGCCATGAAAGCCAGCCGGGTGACTTTGGGCCAATTTCCAGGAGACAGTGAGTTCTAGTTCCACCTTAGGCATGAAAGCCTACTGGATTACTTTGGGCCAACCCAAGGACTAGAACTCACAGTTGGTGAGGAGACGGCGAGTTTTAGTCCTGCCTTAGGCATGAAAGCTGGCTGGGTGACTTTGGGCCACTGTCTCTTTCTCAGTCCAACCCACTTCACAGGGTTGTTGTTGTGGGGAAAATAGGAGGAGGAAGTATTATTAGGGTATGTCCCAAAGGTGTGTTTTCCAGAAGCAACTGGACTTTGTGGTTTTTCTTTGAAGACCTTTCATTTCTCATCCAAGAAACTTCTTCAGTTCTGATTGGTGGTGGGGAATGGATAACCATGATCTGGATGACTAAGAATCTCCATGGAGTATTCGGTATATTTGCTGCCTTGAATTACTCATAATAAAATAAATAAAGGCAGGATATAAAAAGAAATCTAATAAAATGTAAGATACAAATAAGCAAATAAGGGATTTAACAAACATTAGAGGTCACAATTTCAATTTCATCACTAATTGCTTGTGAATAGCTGTACGTATAGTTTCGAATCTGAACATTATTTTTAAGCAATAAGCAAAGCATAAGCATCAGGAACTATGTTCAGCACAGTATACATTCCAAAATAAAATCATGAACCACAATAAATTCTATGCATACCAATAAAAGTCTATTCGAATGCAGAAATCCTATTATGCTGAAATATAGACTTGGGGCAGACAGAAAGCCAGATTTTTGGGGGGAGCCCAAAAGAACCAACTGCCAGCCTTTTTGTAAGCATTGTTGAGGGGCCTTCTTGGAAACTTTTCATTCTGGAAGCACTGAGACACTTTGTGCTTCTTTATTCAGAAGCTGTCCTTGGATGGCCTTCCATAAATTAGCACACATGGCTATGGTACCCTAAAGACAAATGGGTGGGAAGACCTTTGCCAGCCAAATGTCTCTGCATTCAATTCCTGCTGAAGGCAGGAGAACAAGGCTAAAAATAGAGGGAGTGACAACTCTTCCAGTCAGCTTCAAACTATCAAGTGAACTGTCTTCAAATTGGTATTCAGAGTCATCTTAAAACAGTTGCAGATGTGATGGGCCCTTTTTTTGCCAGGTCAAACTCCAGAAAAATCTGGAAGGATATTGCACTCTTCCTGAGAGTCCTATGTTCTTTGATGAGAAGAGCTGGCCTCAAAAATCCTTCCTTCCATCCATCCCCTTGACCTTCCTTCCTTCCTTCCTTCCTAAACCTTCGAAGTCCACCTTTCTTATCCCTTGCTTTGGCCTCCTCAAGTTTTTCTTGGGAAAAAAAAAGGATTTTTACAGCACATAAATCCATTTCCACCTCTACAGGTGAGAAAGTCTCAACTCTTTACCTGTCAGGAACTAATTCTGATCTACAAGTAGCTTGATGGAAATGAGTCACAGCACAATCTCTTCCTGCTAATGAGAAACCAAGAGCAGAAACCAATAGAAGGGTAGTTCAGTACCATGGAGAGTTCCCCAGGGGCAGCTCACTTTAAGAATCCTGTGGCCATATAAGTAGGAGCCCCCTCCCTCCCTCCCTCCCTCCCTCTCCTCTCCCCTTGTCCTTCCTTCCTTCCTTCCTTCCTTCCCTCCCTCCCTCCCTTTTCTACCTTCCTTCCTTCCATTCCTCCTCCTCCTCCCTCCCTTCTTATCATTCCTCTTTCCTTCCTTCCTTCCTTCCTTCCTTCCTTCCTTCCTTCCTTCCTTCCTTCCTTCCTTCCTTCCTTCCTTCTTTTTCCTTCTGCAACTTTAAGAAAGATTTGTGATCATCGCCAATGCCTTTGCAAATGGGATTCGCCAATATTTTTCCCTTCGCATTTTCAGGTATCAATCCAGACATTGGAAGATATCAAATCGATCGAGACAAAACCAGAAAGCATCTTGCATTCCTGAAATCTAATTTCACCCCTGGTTAAGTCGATGTTGGTAGCTTTCGTTCCTGCCTGTAACAGGCAAGAATATACTGTAGTTGACATTTACCTTTGTTCCAATCCAACCTGTTCTCATTCTTGTTTGTTTGTTGTTTGTTTGTTTTTAAAAGCTGGTGAAGAGCGTCGGAGACTTTTGTTTGGACTGCATGATTAAATAAGCTGCCCTAATTGTAAATATGCAAATCAGAACCGCGATGCTCCAGATTGCACACGAGTCTAAATTTTGCAGCACAACCTGAAACACGCACAATAAAATGTCTGTGTAAGGAATAATCACCTGGAAGAAAACATGCCTATCCACTACAGGTAGTAGGGACAGTTGTTCGCAACAAGAAATGCAAATTGTTTGCAGGGGGTGGTGGAGGGAGGGGGTTTAAGTCCAACTGCTGTGAAAATTCTGTCAAACCTGTTATGTTAGTTCTTTCATCGTTGTATCCCTTTTCATTTTCTCCCTGAGATCACTGGGTAAAAATAATCATTCTTGAGAAGAGGCCCTTTCAACATTTCTTCCCCCCCGATGACTGGATCTCTGCCCAGACTTATTTTGGATTATTTATTTATTTTTAGATTCAATGGACTTTGTCAGAATTCCAGCTGAGGAGGTGGACAAGCTCTTGAAAATTCAGAGGTATGGGCAGCTGGAATGAAAAATGAGAAGACTTGAATTCACCGTGTTGGCCTAAAGATTGATGTCAGATCAATTGTGGGTCCTTCAGAATTGGTGGAAGCTCTTCAAATTCTGTTGGCCTTTACTCAACCTTTCTGAGTTTGGTCACTCTCTTTCTCCTTAATTTTGAGCAAGAAGAAGAGCCCACTACTACTACCACAATCACAAGTCTTATACGTTTCACACACCCCAAAATGGGATAATCTTACTGTATCTCAGAAACAAAATGGAAAATGACACAGGCTGGTGGACTGCCAGGCATCAGTTTTGGAAAAGGCAATGGAAGGAGGGAAAGGAAGAAGAAAAGTTGTGATTTATTTTGAGTCAAGGCAGATTGAAAGAAAGGCATGTTAGTTTCTTGAGAAGGTTGGCAAATTTGGAATGATTTCCATTCGCATTTCAGTCCCTCATTTGTGGGGTACCTGGTGCTCTCTGATTGGATGAGAAGTGAAACATCTTCAAAGAAAAACCAGAAAGTCCAGTTGCCTCTTGGAAAACATGGTTGGGACAACCATGACCTGGATGATGGAGAATCTCCATAGACATTCTCCTGCTACTCCTCCATCTTGTTGAAATAATGCTCTCCATGATAGCAGAAACGGGGAGAAAAAGTGATATCAAGAGATGAAGAACTTCTGCTGCTGGGATAATTCTAGGATCCTTGTCCGGAATATAAATGAATGCATTAAAGCCCAAATGCAACAATCTCCGCTTTAAGATGGGAGGCCAAAATAAATAAATACATAAATAAATAAAATCAGAAAGGCAGCTCCATCAAACGACATTCATTGTGTCAGCTACTCAGGAAACATCGGACTTTATGTTCATCGGGGGGAAATTGTCAATGTGCTCTTAAAATAGTCATAAAATTGGTAGGTTGCTGCCCAAGTGTACACAGCACAATGTGGAGTCGGAATGGCACTGTTGGATGATTCAGTGGAGACAAAGGAACTTCAGGGCCCCTTCCTTTCCCGAGGACCCAGACAGACACCTGGCTGTATGAATAGATGTTGACATTCAAAGGATAGCAGGCTTTGAAAGGAGAACACAGGCGGACAGAGAGAGGGAAGCAACCATTAAGATCTGCCACGGAGTACATTGGCGAGGGCACCTGAAGAAAAGGAAGTTTGAAAGAGCTTCTCATCTAGCTATATTTGGAGTGTACGCACAATATTGATGTTCCGAAAGGGATGATTTCAGAGGTGGTATTCAGCTGGTTCAGACCAGTTCTGGAGAACCTCTAGTGGAAATTTTGAGTAGTTCAGAGAACTGGCAAATAGCCCCTCTGACTGGCCCTGACAACCCTATCTCTTCGCTGCCTCCCATCGAGTCCCAGCTGATCGGCTGGGTCTTCTTTGGTTGCTCTGCACAGGAGAACGGAGCTGGAAAGCAGGTTAGTGGGGTGGGGGAGGGAATAAGCATTTTGCAGTATCCTTCTCCCAGAATTGGGGAGGGAATGGAGATTTTGCAGTATATCCTTCCCCTGCCATGCGCACCAAGCCACACCACACCCACCAAGCCACACCACACCCACCAAACCATGCCCACAGAACCGGTAGTAAAAAAAATTGAATACCACCACTGGATGATTTGGCTGGCTATGATTTGAAAGTTCTTGGGTGATCCCCTACAGTAGTATTTCTCAACCTTGGCCACTTTAAGACGTGTGGACTTCAACTCCCAGAATTCCAGTGCAAGAGAGACCACATCTATTTATTCTTCTATCTGTGTTCTTCAACCTTGGCTACTTTAAGATGCATGGACTTCGACTCCCAGAATTCCAATGCCAGAGAGAACATATCTATTTCATCTTCTAGATCAGTGTTTCTGAACCCACAGACAACTTTAAGATGTGTTGGACTTCAACTCCCAGAATTCCCCAGACAGCATGGGGAAAACGTCAACCAGCTGAGGAATTCTGGGAGTTGAAGTCCACACATCTTAAAGTTGTCTGAAGGTTAAGAAGCGCTATCCTATACCCCTGGCTTCTGCATAATGCATAGCAATAGCTTCCATGGAACAAGAGAGAAAGCTACACCCAAATGGCCTTTCTGAATTTCTAGGGCTGAGAAAAGAAGATTTCAGAGGAATTGGATGAAGGATTTCCCTTGTTGTTAAGTAAATGTAAGAGCACTCTAATTCACCCAGGAGAATTTTATTGATAGTCTTCTTGGAGAGGCATTTCAAAAGTCCATTCTCTTTCATCAACTTGGATGAAAACAGGGAGCATTAACCTACATTTTGCAATATCACAACTGAGTGTTCTTCTGTGGCTCTTGATGTGTATCGTTCTTCTAGTCTGGGGACTCATTTCCCCCCTGCTGTGGTATCCCCCCAGCTTTAGAGCTAAGACAAGGAGCAGAAGTGGCAGGATGTCACATGTAAACCAACAAGTGGTGAATGGTGGAGGTTGAAGTGAAGAACATCTAAGGAGGTTCATCCCCAAGAAGTGACCTGCATTTTGAACCAGCACAACTGGTCAAGGTTGTTCCATCAGACAAGAAGGCACCGCAATTAGGTTTTTACATCCCTCGCTTTTCGGGATCCTGCTGGGTTTTTCTGCTCAAACCTGGTGACAGATTTGTGATAGCCGAGTGTCCCTGGGCTCTCACTGCACATGGCAACACGTAGAATGAAATTAATCAGACCTCATTTCTGATCAGATGCAAATGAAATTAGAATTCATTCCAGGCTTCCACTTCATATAACTTTTTATTATAATGTGACAAAAACCTGGAGACATCCTTTCTGGGAGTCAAACTGATTGTGATTGAGGGCTGAACATAAAAGCGGAAGGTCACCTCATCCCGAGTTCAAGATTGGCTCTTGGCTACTCCTAAAATGACCCCTTTGGATGGAGGACTGCCCTCTGTAAAGCTGGACAGGAGGCCACCCCACAAGTGACTTATCCAGGGCTTCCTCTTGATTCTGTTGAACAGGACTTCTAATTGCTTAAGCCACAAAGACTCCCTCTGACTTCTACAGTGAGACGCACTGAAACACCACAGTGGAATTAAAATGCCAACCTCAGTGGTTCTATCTAGTTTTCCCCCCATTCGTACCCTACCCGACTTGCTCTCCATATCATTCCATCGTCTGGATGGATTCTGTTGGATGAATGTCCTCTTAGCTTGACATCTAGGACCAGACTTGACCACTGCAAGCAGATCAGGAGGCTCAACATTATTTACACGGATGATCTCACTGACCTTGGGAACAATACTAACCATCCCTTGAGCAAAGATAACCAGCTTTCTTTCATGTTTCCAGATGCAACCCTTTGTTAATGTATCTCTTCTTCTTATGGAGAAGCCTGGAGTGATCTAGTTGCCCAAGGGCAGATGTTCACATCATAGCAAACCAACAGAATGATTGACGTTAATTGTGAGAGCACTTGGCAGTTTTCCACAAAACGGCTAAACAGAGAATAATTTGCGAGCTGTCCAGATAGATCCCTTGAAGGTCTGAATGGGGAAAGATAGTTACCATAATCCAAGCAAGAGCATGCTGTGGTTCATATTCCTTGCAGATGCTCCTTGCGAGCATGGCATTGATCAAGTGGCTATTAAAAGGAGTTGTGTTAAAAGTGAGACAATTGGTAGCTGAGGTATTGTAACCCCGTCTTCTAGGTTAGAGGTAGCCCATGTAGGTAGCGGAGTTAAATGGGTCATCGGCCTAGAGTCTTTACGTTCCCACAAATAGTCTAAGTCCAACTTCAAATGAATTTAATTGATTCTTAGTTGGTGCCAATTCATTAATTAACCAAATAACAGAGATGGAAGGGACCTTGGAGGTCTTCTAGTCCAATCCCTAACTCAAAAAGGAAATCCTATATCATTTTGGACAAATGGCTGTCCAATCTCTTCTGAAAACTTCCAGTGATGGAGCACCCACAACTTCCGAAGGCAAGCCGTTCCGCTGATTAGTAGTTGTCACTGTCAGGAAATTTCTCCTCCTCCATCTAGTAAACTTCTCCATATTGCAAACTTCTCCATCTAGTAAACATGATTGCACCCCGCATATTTAATCCTTCTTTTTTTCTTGTTCCGCCACAATGACAATGGGGATATTTTGAAGGGATTCTCGTGGAAGCATTTTGCTCCACGGTGCACTTTCAAGTTGGCCCGGTCTATTTTATGGAGATGTTTTAATTAACCATCCTGGGGGACAGCTTTCTAGGAGAAGCCAACATTTCCAACAAGATCATATTTGATGCTGAAGAAGAAATTATTCCAAGATGATGGGGAGACACCGAGAGAGCAAGACAATGACAGCGTGAAGATAGAAGGAGGAAATTACGCTACGGGGAGCTTTATGTTTGATATAAAACTGTGAGACAAGGCAGTGATTAGAACCAGAAAAATAAGCTTTGTTCAATAGGGGATTAATAGCAGACTACAGAGTGGGTGGCCAAGCTGTAGCAAAGACGCCAGAAGCAGCAGAGGTAAGGGAATTCTGGGAAAGCCTCCAGCTGGCCTCCTTTCCCACCCCCCAATTGCTGTCATGTCATGTCAACTCTTGAGACGATCACATAGCAAAACCTTTTTGGGTAATGTTCTGTCTCCAATCTGGGTCTTGACTGTTATTTTCTGGATGTTGAAGTCCACAACTCTTAAAGGTGTCAAGGTTGGATACCCATGTTTAAAAAGGTTTTATGATTTTTCTTTGGGTTTTTTTTTTAGGCTAATACAAAGGAGGAGGAGGAGGAGGAGGAGGAGGAGGAGGAGGAGGAGGAGGAGGAGGAGGAGGAGGAGGAGGAGGAGGAGGAGGAGGAGGAGGAGGAGGAGGAGGAGAGGAGGAGGAGGAGGAGGAGGAGGAGGAGGAGGGGGAGGAAGAAGAGGAAAAGGAAAAGGAGGAAGAAGAGTAAGAGTAAGGAGGAGGAGGAGGAGGAGGAGGAGGAAGAAGAGGAGGAAGAGGAAAAGGAGGAGGAGGAAGAGTAAGGAGGAGGAGGAAGAGGAGGAGGAGGAAGAGGAGACAGTAGAGGAGGAGGAGGAAGAAGAGGAAGAGGAAAAGGAAAAGGAGGAAGAAGAGGAGGAAGAGTAAGGAGGAGGAGGAGGAAGAGGAAGAGTAAGGAGGAGGAAGAGGAGGAGGAGGAAGAGGAGACAGTAGAGGAGGAGGAGGAGGAAGAGGAGGAGGAGGAGGAGGAAGAGGAAAAGGAAAAGGAGGAAGAAGAGGAGGAAGAGTAAGGAGGAGGAGGAGGAAGAGGAGAAGGAAGAGGAGGAAGTGGAAGAGTAAGGAGGAGGAAGAGGAGATTATAATTAATTGTAATTTGTGTAAATTACAACTTACAAACCACTATGGATGGATGGAATCACAATTCAGGTAGTCTTTGTAACAGTTCATTTAAAAAAGGCAGTGATTAGAACCAGAAAAATAGGCTTTGTTTAATAGGGGATTAATAGCAGACTACAGATTGGGTGGCCAAGCTGTAGCAAAGATGCCAGAAGCAGCAGAGGCAAGGGAATTCTGGGAAAGTCTCCAGCTGGCCTCCTTTCCCACCCCCCAATTGCTGTCATAAGTTGAGGACCAGCTCTATCTGGTTTTCTTCTTTTCCTCAGTTTCCATTCCTCACTTTTTTAAAAAAGAGAGGGATGAATTAACGGGTGAGGGCTACCAAAGAGAAGATTGTGGAGGAATGTGCTATAAATATTTACATAAGCACATCTCTAGGGTTACATTACACAGTTCTATATCGCAGCGAACATGTGGGCCATTCTCCTAAAACTGCTTGCAAAACGGCATGATTTTTCACACGCCAGATGAAAGTATGAAAAAGTGGGGGGGGAGGAAATTCTCCACCTGTTTAAGATTTGCCTTATTTCACCAGGATGTTTTTTTGTCAGAGCACAATAAAACATGCTGATAGTATAGCTCGAATAGCTCACCCGTGAGGTCTTTACTCCCACCACCCATGAAATTCAGACAGGTAGTCCACATTTAATGATGGTTCAAAGACACGGTAGCTGCGGAAAACGTGATTTGTAACCTGTCCCCACAGTTACAGCTGTCGCATCATCCACAGGGCCATGAGATCGCAATTCGGGTGCTTGGCACCCGCCTTGCATTTACAACAATGGGGGCATCCTGTGGTCATATGCAGAGGTGGTATTCAGCCGGTTCTGACCGGTTCTGAAGAACTGGTAGTGGAAATTTTGAATTATTCAGAGAACCGGCCAATCCCACCTCTGACTGGCCCGCCAACCCCATCTCTTCTCTGCCTTCCATTGAGTCCCAGCTGATCGGCTAGGTCTTCTTTGGTTGCCCTGCACAGGAGAACGGAGCTGGAAAGCAGGCTAGTGGGGTGGGGAGAGAATGGGGATTTTGCAGTAACCTTCCCCTACCATGGCCACCAAGCCATGCCCACCAAGCCATGGCCACAGAACTGGTAGTAAAAATTTTTGAGTCCCACCACTGGTCACGTGATTATAATTTGTTACCTTCCCAGCTGTTCTGTCTCATCTATCTCAAACCCCTCTCCACCACCCATGGAAAAATCGATCAACTTAAGACTACAGGTAATCCTTGACTTACAACCACAATTGAGTGCAAAGTTTATGTTGCTAAATGAGGGTACAACTTTTTTTGTCACAGTGTCACAGTGTAGAGCAGGGGTGTCAAACTCATGTTGTCATGGTGGCATCACGTGATGTATTGGGACTTTTTTCTCCTTTGCTAAACCATAGGCCAGGAGTTTGACAGCCCTGGTGTTGAGTGTAGAGAGTAAGAGAGTAGAGTAGAGTAGAGTAGAGTAGAGTAGAGTAGAGTAGAGTAGAATAGACTTTATTTTCACTTTAAATGTATATTAATCAGCATACTTTAACATGATATTTTGTTGCAGTCAGCTCTTGAAAGATAACCCTTATGCATATACTCGCTTACACACACATATATGACACAGAAAAACATTACAGTCTAGTTCAAATGTATACATATACATGGCAGAAAAAAAAGAATCCTACGAATTTACAGGACAGATGGCATAAGGAACAAAACTGTTACAGAATCTATTACTCCCGTAATAGATAGGTACTACTTAGATGGGAAGGCAACAGCATTCCATGTGCCTTTGGCATAGAGCCATGCTGGCCACATGATCACGGAAAATGTCTTCGGACAACACTGGCTGCCTCGGCCAAGAAATGGAGATGAGCACCACACCCTAGAGTCAGACGTGACTGGACTGATGAGTCTGCACCTTTTGCTTCTCTGGTCAATAATCCCACGGATGATCTAACAAAGAATCAATGACCCAGCTCAGATCTCCAGTTTCAAAGCCTGGGAGGATCCTGGAACCAGCAGATCCTGGAGAAGATGACTGTGATCCAAAAGTTATGTAGAGACTTCAACTGCTCCTGCCAAACTTTTCAGTTTGATATCTGCTTGTTTGCTCAGAGAACTTATTTTTTTGAGGGTGGGGGGAGTGGAAGAATTGTCCTCCAAGCTTCGCTACAACTCGTCAAGTTACCTAATTTGACGTGACGTGTCCTAATGTAGTATGATCGGGCCTAATTTGATCTTATTAACTCCCATCGTAATCTATTAGCCAAACATCAGATTCCATTTGAGGAATATGCACGTGCCATACACAAGAGGCACCTTCAGATCCTGGACATTAATGGAATTCATCAGAGGTGCACCAAATTTAGATTCTTCTCTGTACAGTAAGGCAGGAAATCGGGATCGGAGGCAAAAAAAAAATTCTTTTTTTTTTTTAAAAGGAGACATTGATGTCCCTCATGTCATTAGGTGAAAATGGAGGCTGTTTGATAGGGGTATAATTAGAGGAATTCTACAGCAACCTGAAACACCTTGATAAGATTAGCAGAAGACAAAAAACTCTCAAAGGGTTTTTGCCAATCTCTAAGTCATTACCCAATGGAACGTGATGTGAACCTCAAGTAGACATTGGATGGTTGAAAACGTGGATGACCTTAGTGAAATTTCCCAGAGGCCAGAAAGGGAGTCCATCCAAGGAGTATAAAACTACTGTATCCACTTTATATATTCTTGTGGAAAACTTTCAAAATCAAAGATATCCTTCTGATGTTGCAAGGACACAAGAGCTGATATTTAGGATTTAGCGAATGGAACGCCTTAGCATCATCTATTCTATGTTCATTCTTCTTGGACCCAAGTGACCTAAAAACGCAAAGGTTAGGCACATTCTTCAACTTGTAAACATGTTTTCCATTTCCTATTTGGTTCCTTTTGAATAGTGGGAGCCTCGAATTGTATATATATATATATATATATATATATATATATATATATATATATATATATATATATATATATATATATATATATATATATATATATATATATGAATGAGTGTACTTGTTGAAGGAGGGTTGAAGTACAAGCCATGTTACATCCTTGCTTTTGCGTCTAATTTGCAAGGATCTTTTGACTCGTCAAAAGGCAGGGGTGGCATGGGGTAGGATGAGATGACTTCTAATTTGTTTGCACCAATAGCAGAATTTCCTCCTGTTTCAAATAAGTTAACACTGGAAAGAAGAACCTCGGTTTCTATCAGAAGAAAGGCCCTCCAGAACTCTATACACAGAGCTGCCAAAATTCTGGATCCAAGTTTCCACATACGTCTCATTAGGAGGTCCTTGGTGCTCTTTGAGCTTAGTAGTTTTCTTGCAGACATTTCATTACCTAACTAGGTAACCTCATCAGTGCTAGAAGGGAATGGGGTTTGTGGAATGGAGGAGAAGAGGAGGAGAGGAAGAGAACAACTGTGGGGTCCTTGGTGCTCTTCAAGCTTGGTTGTTTTTATGGAGATGTTTCATGATCCAACTAGGTAACATCAATGCTAGAAGGGAGACACAGAGTAAATAGCACTCCATTCTAGCATCATCCCAAAGGTGTTATTTCAAGAGGCAAGTGGACTTTCTGAAATTGGACAACCGCGACCTGGATGACTGAGAATCTCCATAGACATTTAGCATTGATGATGTTACCTAGTTGGATCATGACACATGTCCAAGAAAACAGCCAAGTTCAAAGAGCACCAAGGACCTCATAATGAGACCTATGTGGAAAGTTGGATCCAGAATTTTGGCAGCTCTGTTCTGGAGGGCCTTTCTTCTGATAGAATCTGAGGTTCTTTTTTCCAGTGTTAACTTATTTGAAACAGGAGGAAATTCTGCTATTGGTGAAAACGAATTAGAAGTCATCTTATCCCATCCCATACTACCCCTGCCTTGATACAGTCAAAAGATCCTTGCAAATTAGATGCAAAAGCAAGGATGTAATATGGCTTGTACTTCAACCCTCCTTCAACATGTTGACCACCAATTGGGTCAGGACTACAGTTCTCAAGGTTTTGAGAGTTGTGATTTTTTTTTCACACATTTGGAGTCATCGGGCTCAAGTCATTGGAGCCTGATTGATGAGCATATTGAGATTAGTAGCAGCTCCCACAGGCTGTTTCTCCACCTTCCGGCTTTCCTTCAAGTGTGATGGTGATGAAAAATGCCAAGTCAAGAAGTGTTGCAATGAGTCAGGATTCATGTGCAATGTGATTGCTTCACAATAGCCAAGAACTGATCACACCCACAGCAGAAAGAATGCTGTGTTACAGGGGAAAATGTTATTTTAGAGCAGGGGATGGGAAATACGTAGGACTAGACTTCAGATGATTATGTCCCATGACTTTTCTGTCAACTCTTGAGATGATCACATAAATAGATCTTTTTGGGGGGAATGTTCTGTACTCAGTCTGGGTCTCAACTGTTGTTTTCTGGAAGTCCACAACTCTTAAAGTTGCTAAGGTTGGATACCCATGTTTTTAAGGGTTTTATGATTTTTCCTGGCGGGGTTTGGAGGAGGAGGAGGAGGAAGAAGAAAAGGAAGAGGAAGAGGAGGAAGAGGAAGAAGAAGAACAAGAGAAGGAGAAAGAGGAGGAGGAAGAGGAGGACAAAGAGGAGGAAGAGGAGGAGGAGATTATAATTAATCTTAATTATAATTAATTATAATTAAGGTAGTCCTTGCAACAGTTCATTTAGTGACCATTCAAAATTATAATGCACCTCCAGCCCTTTATTTGATAAATTAATAAATAATTTTATATTTTGAAAAACCAATAAAAGTCATACCATGTTTCCTCGAAAATAAGACCCTGTCTTATTTTTTTTTTAGCCACCAAAAAAGGCACTGGGTCTTATTTTGGGGAGATGTCATCCACTGACTAACCTCACTTGTGCGTGTCTCGCTCCCGGCCTCCTTTTCATTGTCAGAGGCCTTCAGGAACTTCTTCTGCAGCCGGCAAGGCTTTCCTGCAGCCAATAACAGAGCTCTGGATCGATCCAGAGTTATGTTATCAGATAGAGGCCTTCAGGAAAATCTTGCCAGCCTTGCCGGCTGTAGAAGAAATGGGCCGGCAAGGCAGGTGTCGGGATGTGCGAAGCCTGGCTACGACTGTCCAAAAGTAAGTAGTAGGGCAGCTCCACCACCCTTCAACCCCACTCTAGCTTAATTTTTACCCGTGCACTCTGGAATGGTTGGGATCTTAATTAGGGCTTATTTTGGGGGCAGGGTTTATATTGGGTGCACATATAAAAAATCAAAGCTAGGGCTTACTTTCAGGATAGGTCGTATTTTGGGGGAAACAGGGTACATAACAAGATGAATTAATAAATTAATTTCTGGGTTCCTGAGTTAAGCTACCTGTTTAATGTGGAAGCAAAGTCCTCTTAGGTGAACGATCAACTCAATGGAGGAACAGAAGATGAGTGGAGAGCTGTTTTCTTCCAAATTAAATCACATTTTGCACGTTGGGTGCTGCGCTTAGCCTCTATCCCATGAAGAAGAGAATCTCTCTGGTGTCAGTGCGATGTTTTCCCCTTCTGATTAAAGCATTTCAGACAGGGGAAATGTGGATGCATTTTTCTGATTTGTGGAAGCCTGGAGGGAATAAAAGAAAGCTGCTTTCTTTCATATGTTATTTCTGGTTTCTCTTACCCAACTGCCACAAATCTCATGCCTTATCGGAACTACGAAATGTCCCTGTCATTTTTTTAAAGTGAATCTTGGAGATTTGGCTCTCCTCCCAGGTCCTGGGATGAGAAGTTCTCTGGGGATTAGTATTTCTGGATTTAATATTTATAAATATGTGTGTAGTGTGTGTGTTGTGTGTGTTGTGTGTGTGTGTGTATGTGTACGTGGACCTGACAATGATGATGGAACATAGCAGGCCGTAATACCCATAGGAGTGAGAAGGAAGTTTTTTAACATCCATCCATCCATCCATCCATCCTTGGATCTTTCTGATTTGCACAATTTTTATCTGGCCTTCAATCTTATTGGGGTTGTTTGAATGTTGTATTTTATATTTATAGATTTGTGTGTGTGTGTGTGTGTGTGTGTGTGTGTATCTGAGATTAAGGTAGAGATATACCATCCATAAGGGTGAGAAAGCAATTTTTATGTCTGTCTGTTTATATATATTCTCTCTCTCTTTCATCTATTTTCTCTCTCTCTCTCTCTCCTCTCTTCCATCCATCTATCATCCATCCATCCATCCATCCTAGTACCATTTTGATTTACACCATTTTTATCTCCTCTTCAATCTTATTGGGAATTGTGAAGATTTCAAGCTTCATTAGCTCTACCATTTCTTGGTTATCAAGGATTTTCTCGCTAATATGTTTTTTTTAAAATATAGTTGTTTGTGGAGAGATATCCCCCAAACAAGTCAGATAACAAAAATCACACACACACACACACACACACCCAAAAATACATACCCTTACAGAAAGGATAATCCATTCTTCCATCCTTGTTTTAAATCAATATAGCAAATTGAATATGAATCAAATTGTCAGATTGCATTGATTCAAGTAGACAATTCAAGAACTTTAAACTCGATCAATGATTCTGAATTGAATTAATGGTCCAAACTGGATCAGAGTCAAACTGGACACTGTCAACCCTTATGCTCTTTGGCTATGGACCTTCCTTTGCCACCCAGCCTTGCAGAAAGATTATATATGTGCCACCTCGTACAGGACACTCTCCTAATATATGTTTGCTATAAGCTTATCAAATCCCATCATTTCCCGCGCCCTCCGCTGCCCTGGGGTTGTCAGTTTTATGAGAATGGCTCTACATATGTGCGTACGAGATTTGATTGCCTTCAGAAGGCTGACCTTCAAAATCATATAGGCACGGCAGATATATTCAGATTCACATTTCCCCGAGTCTTTCAATAATAGACTCAGCTCCAAATATGTTTTTGCTTTTTAAAAAAATGCATCCGCACACACACACACAAACACACTCCCCAGAGAGAGGGGGGGAGAGAGGGAGAGACAAAGAGAGAGAAGGAGAGAGAAGAGAGAGAGGGAGAGAGAGGAGAGAGAGAGAGGGAGAGGAGAGGGAGAGGGAGAGAGGAGAGAGGGAGAGGAGGGAAAGAGGGAGAGAGGAGGGGAGAGAAGGAGAGAGGAGAGAGGGAAAGAGGGAGAGAGAAAGGAGAGAGAGAAGGAGAGAGGGAGAGAGGGAGAGGGAGGGGGAGAGAAAGAGAGGGAGAGAGGGAAAGAGGGAGGGGGAGAGAGAGAAGGAGAGGGGAAGAGGGGCAGAGGAAGAGGGAGGGAAAGAGGGAGAAGGAGAGGGACAGAGAAGGAGAGAATGGGAGAGAGGGAAAGAGGGGGAGAGAGAGAGGGAGAGGGAGAGAGGGAGGGAGAGAGAAGGAGAGAGGGAGAGAGGGAGGGGGAGAGAAAGAGAGGGAGAGAGGGAAAGAGGGAGAGGGAGAGAGAAGGGAGAGAGGAAAGAGGGAGAGAGAAAGGGAGAGAGAGAGGAGAGAGAGAGAAAGGGAGATAGAAGAAGAGGGAGGGAAAGAGGGGAGAAGGAGAGGGACAGAGAAGGAGAGAATGGGAGAGAGGGAAAGAGGGGGAGAGAGAGAGGGAGAGGGAGAGAGGGAGGGAGAGCGAAGGAGAGAAAAGGGGAGAGAGAGGGAGGGAGAGCAGGAGAGAGGGTGAAGGAGAAGTAAACCTCAAGTTACAATCATTCTTTTTGTGTTCAGAGTTACAATGGTGTGAAACAAATGACTTACAACTGGTCCTTGCACTTATGACTGTTGCAGCATCCTCATGATCACCTGATTAAAATCCAGACATCACATATTTAGGAGGGGTCCCCCCCCCCCCCAACGAGCCACATGAGAAATTGGGACTGTTATGTAGGGCTGTCGTTCCATCCTGCCCCACCCCTGCCCCCTGCTGCTACTGCCCCCTCCCCACTACTGTGGGTTGAGGGACAACCCACAAGCCGGAGGTGGCCCACGGGCTGTAAAATGTCCAGCCTACCACAGACTGTGGTTTGTCTATGCCTGGATCGCAAAAACATCAATGGTTGCAGAACTCGGTATGTCTAGTCTAGTGAAAGGAAGGACGTTGGGGTGACATGATAGACGTCTTCCAATATTTGAGGGGCTGCCCCAAAGAAGAGGGAGTCAAGCTATTCTCCAAAGCCCCTGAGGGCAGGACAAGAAGCAACGGGTGGAAACTCATCAAGGAGAGAAGCAACTTAGAACTAAAATAAATTTCCTGACAGTCAGAACCAATAATCAGTGAAACAACTCGATTCCAGAAGGTATGGAACAGAGGTGGGATTCAGCCGGTTCTGCCCAGTTCTGGAGAACCAGTAGCAGAAATTTTGAGTAGTTTGGAGAACCGGCCAATCCCACCTCTGCCTCCCATTGAGTCCCAGCTCATCAGCTGGGTCTTCTTTGGTTGCCCTGCACAGGAGAACGGAGCTGGAAAGCAGGTTAGTGGGGTGGGGAGGGAAATGCACTATATCCTTCCCCTGCCACGCCCACCAACCCAAGCCACAGAACCGTAGTAGTTCCGTAATTCCACTGATATGGAAGCTCTAACCTGCCTCCAGAAGTTTTGAATGCTCCAACACCGGAAGTTTTTAAGAAGAGATTGGACAGCCATTTGTCTGAAATGGTATAGGGTCTCCTGCTTGAGCAGTGGGTTGGACTAGAAGACCTCTAAGGTCCCTTCCAACTATTCTATTACTTAAATTCAATTATTAAGTCTCTCTCTCTCTCTCTCTCTCTCTCTCTCTCTCTCTCTCTCTCCTCTCTCCCTCTCTCTCTCTCTCCCTCTCCCCTCTCCCTCTCTCCCTCCCTCCCTTCCTCCCTCCCTCTCTCTCTCTCCCCCAGGTTTGAATAATCCTGCAGAACCAAATAGATTAGACTTAGAGACAAACACTTTCTGAAGTTGACGTATGTAAACGGGAAACAAACACTATTTGCTTCCTTACTTATTTTCTATTCTTCCAATTGTTTCTCTTATTAAAAAAATGTCAGATGTCAAAAAGAGATTGGATTTAACATTCTGTCTGCCTTTTCTTCTTTTTTGCTGTAAGTCAGCAGATGTTGGCATGGATGATATCATTTGACGTTATTTGAATTTTGCAAACTCCTTTGCATTTGCTCACCATGTGTAAATTCAGAAAGCAATCCCCAAATTAGCAAAAGGAAACAGCAAAGCATGACAAACAGGTCCAAGATTCTGCAATGGTTAAGGAAGAGGCTGTTCATGACCAAGCATTCTTTTTAATAATAATAATAATAATAATAATAATAATAATAATAATAATAATAATAATAATAATAATAATAATAATAATAATAATAATAATATTTGGGAAAGACCATTGCAAATGGTTTGCCATCCTGAATGTTTTTTATGCAGGTGTGGCTGGAAAGCTAGAAAGCTGAATTGCAAAAGTCCCAGGTGATCGTGTGTCTCTCTGTGTGCATACATATGCACATTATCTCTGTGGCACCTTTGGGGTTAATTAAAATTTGCCTGCCAGAGTCTCTAAAGAGGCAAAGATTGGCTCCCAGGCTGTGCATACTGGAAGCTGCAGGTGTGAGCCACATGGTGGTCTTCGAAACGCAGCTTCTGGTGGAAACACAACGTAGCAAACCCATTTCGTAGTAAACCCACTTCTTGGAGAACAAAGAGGATTAGGAGAGCAGAGGCTAAAACATACGAAGAACGGTTGTAGGAACTGGGTATGTCTAGTTCAGTGGTGGCTAACCTCTTTGAGCTCCAGTGCCAAAAATTGTGCACTCACGTGACAGCACCCAGAATCAGCGGTGGGATTCAAATTTTTAACAACTGGTTCTGTGGGCGTGACTTAGGTGGTGGGCGTGGCTTGGTGGTCATGTGACTGGATGGACTTGGTGGCTTGGTGGTCATGTGACTGGCTGGGCGTGGCCAACTCAACATCACTCACATCGAGGCATGCATCTCCTTGCCTGGCCTCTCATGACTGTGGGGATGCTGCAACAGTCGTAAGTGTGAAAAAGGGTCATAAGTCACTTTTTTCAGTGCCATTGTAACTTTGAATGGTCCCTGCACACAAGCAAAGGACCAGCAAAAGAGGGAAAGACAACTCCCGAGAAGTTCCTGAGACAGGAAGTCTAGTCCTGCCAAGAATGTAATAAGAGTTAACGGAGAGGCAGTTTCTGTAAGCAACACCAGAATGTTTCCTTCCTGCCTTCCTTACAGGATTAGCCCAGTAATTTCTTTGAACAACCAGTTCTCCGAACTGCTTAGAATGTTAACAACCGGTTCTAGCGAATAGGTGCAAACCTGTAGAATCCCACCCCTGCCCAGAAGGCAATGCGTGCACCCCACACACACACACCCTGCGCATATGCACGCAATCCCCCACCCCCTTACCTGCACTGCACCTCCCAGCTGATTTTCAGCCTGTTTGAGGCCTTTTTCGGACTCTCAGGCTTGAGGAAAGCCTCTGCATCCTGAAAAATAGGCCCGTTTCATCACTTCCGGTATTTCCAGAAATACAGGAAGTGGCAAAGCGGGCCTATTTTTCAGGCTGCAGAGGCTTTCCTCAAGCCTGAGAGGCCGAAAAAGGCCTCAAACCGGCCAAAAATGAGCTGGGAGATGCGCACATGTGCAGTAAGGTAAGTTTGCCTGTGGCTTGTGTGCCATAGATTCACCATCAGGAAGGACAAGGGGTGACGATGATAGCAGTGTTCCAATATTTGAGGGGCTGCCACAAGGAAGAGAGGCTCAAGGGTTTTTGCAAAGCACCTGAAAGCAAGACAAGAAGCAGCGGGTGGAAACCTAGAGCTAAGCAGAAATGTCATGACAGTGAGAACAATTAATCATTATTTCCAGAAGTTGTGGTTGCTCCATCACTGGAGGTTTTCAAGAAGAGACAGGACAGCCATTGGTCTGGAATGGTCTAGGGTTTCCTGCCTAAGCAGGGGGTTGGACTAGAAGACCTCCAAGGTCCCTTCCAACTCTGTTGTTCTGAATATAGAAGGAGAAGAGAAATGGAAGAGAATAGAAGGAAGGGGACGTATGTGTAGCTCCAAAGGGGAGAATTAAATCTTTTCAATGCTTTTGCACCAAGGAGTCAGTTTATTCCTGGTACCCTGACCTAACAGCCTTTTGAAAACCTTCCTGTTACATCATTCTGGAAGAGAGAGAGAGAGGGAGGGAGGGAGAGAAGGAGAGAAAGAGAGAGAGAGAGAGCAAGAAGAAGAGAGGGAGAGAGGGAGGCAGGGGGGAGGGAGGGAAAGGGAGGGAGAGAGGGAGGGAGAAGGAGAAGAAGAGAGAGAGAGGGAGGAAAGAAAAGAGAGGGGGAAGAAGAAGAAGAAGAGAGAGACAGACAGAGAGAAAGGAAGGGAGAGAACAAGAAGAAGAGAGGGAGAGAGGGAAGGAGGGAGGCAGGGAGGAAGAGAGAGAGGGAGGGAGGAAAAGAGAGAGGGAGGGAGAGAGATTATAAGCAGTCCAAAGCTAAAGAGCTGGAGGGGAAAAGAGAGGAGGGGAAAAGAGAAATAAATACTCCCTGTAGTTGGACAGCCTCAGGCTTTAAGGCACCAGAGAGACTAATTATTTTTGAATGCTTGTTGTGATGCTCTCTCCAAAGACCATCTTGTTTGGGGTTCCTCCTTTCTAGGAAGATCTTTTACAGAGAGACTCGGCTCCCAAGAGTTTAATCTTTCTATAAATTCCACCCCATGGTGGAGAACAGATTGGTGAGGTCTGATCTGAACCTCTGATTCAGTTCAGATGTTTGAATTAAGGCAACTTCATTTAGCCACGTCTTGTTTATTTAGTCATCAGACGTTTATTCTGCCTTTATTACTTTATAAATAACTCAAAGTGACATTCATAATACTCCTTTCTCCTTCCCTTGTTCCCCACAACAACAACCCTGTGAGGTGGGAGAGAGAGAGAGAGAGAAAGAGAAAGAGAAAGAGAGAGACTGGGCCAAAGTCACCCAGCTGATTTCATGCCTAAGGCTGAACTAGAACTCACCATCTCCAGGTGGCCCAAAGTCATCCAACTGGCTTTCATGGCCAAGGCGGAACTAGAATTCACTGACTCCTGGTGATTGGCCCAAAGTCACTTAGTCAACTTTCATGCCTAAGGCGGGACTAGAACTCACTGTCTCCTAGTAATTGGCCCAAAGTCACCCAGCTGGCTTTTATGCCTAAGGCAGGACTAGAACTCACTGTCTCCTAGTGTTTGGCCCAAAGTCACCCAACTGGCTTTCATGGCCAAGGCAGCACTAGAATTCACGGACTCCTGGTGATTGGCCCAAAGTCACCCAGCTGGCTTTCATGCTAAAGCAGAACTAGAATTCACGGACTCCTCACTATTAACCCAAATTAATTTATTTGGCTTTCATGCCAGATAAAGGCGGGACTAGAACTCACCCTCTCCTGGTTTTTAGGTCAGCCCCTTAACCCAAACACCAAACTGGGTCACCCTTAAGGTAAGAGTATGCAATAATCCACCTACAATACAATTTGTTCCTTGCAAGGGTGGGACATGAGAAGCATCTGGATAGAAAAAAAAATTATGTGGTTCACAGGGGAGAATTTGCTTCACCGTGTTGGATATGCTCTGGGAAAGTGAGAGCTATTCAACCTCAGAAGAGGGAATTGTGGGCCAGGTAATCAGGAATTTGCCCAGACCAGAAGGTATTGATTTACATTTACCTTTTGCAGAACTTATCCAGGCATGCCTCTCAAGATAATTCATTAAAAATATATATATACTATTTCTATTTATAACATCCAAAGGCACTCAAGAAGCACTTGGGGTGTTTCAGCTCAACGCCCCTTAGCTCAAAACAGATGCAGCATAATTAGGTGAAGGTAAAGGTTCCCTTTGCACATCTGTGCTAGTCATTTCCAGCTCTAGGGGGCGCCGGTGCTCATCTCCGTTTCAAAGATGAAGAGCCAGCGTTGTCCGAAGACGTCTCCGTGGTCATGTGGCCGGCAGGACTGAATGCCGAAGGTGCACGGAGGAATGCTGTTCCTTTCCCACCCAAGTTGGCCCCTCTTTTTCTACTTCCATTTTTTTACGTGCTTTTGAACCGCTAGGTTGGCAGAAGCTGGGACCGGTAACGGGAGCTCACTCCATGATGCAGCGCTAGGGGTTCAAACCGCCGAACTGCCGACCTTCCTGATTGACAAGCTCAGCGTCTTAGCCACTGAGCCACTGCGTCCCTTCGCAGCATAATTAAATTTCCCCAATTCCTGGGGTCACGCTACTTCATTACTCCTTGCATGGTCTTCTAGACGTGCCTTGGAATAGTTGTCATCCAGATCCAAGCATCTGGCTCCAGGAAAGACACTTGATTAATAATACATGGCCAACCTCTGTCTTCAAACAACAAGAGAGACAGGCGCGGCTTAAGATGCTGCTCTGTTCTCTCTGACAGAATGATGTTTCAAGAAAAGCTCAAGGTGCAAGTAAGTGTTTTCCTGGCTCTGTTTCTGTTGCAGCTCCAAACCACATGCCTCGTGCAACAGGCAACGGATGTTCCTGCCTGTTTCACTAAAGCTGTCAGGAGCAGAACAGCTCGTGGCTTAAATCAACCATTTTATTCTATTTTACAAGCACGGGAACAAGCAGATCAAGTTGGCAGCTGGGTGACTTCGAGGTAGTCTCCCTCTCCCTTGTTCAACTCAAGCCACGCCACTGGGCTGTTGTAGTGGGGGAAACGGGAGAAATATTTGTCACCTTGAATTATTTGTAAACATAATAGCCATAGCACTAGCCCTTAGGCTTATATACCGCTTCACAGTGCTTGACAGCTCTCTCTAAGCCGTTTACAGAGTCAGCATGTTGCCTTCAACAATCTGGGTCCTCATTTTACCCACTTCGGAAGGACGGAAGGCTGAGTCAACCTTGAGCCAGTAAGAATCGAACTGCTGGCAGTTGGCAGAATAAGCCTGCAACATTGCATTGTAACAAGTGCATCACTATGGCTACTTCCCTTCCTCCCTCCCTCCCTCCCTCCCTTCCTCCTTTTCCTTCCTCCCTCCCTGTTTCCCTCCCTCCTTCCTTCTTTTTTTTCTTCCTTCCCTCCCTTCCTTTCCAAGCAACAGCAGACTTATATACTGCTTCACAGGGCTCTACAGCCCTCTCTAAGTGGTTTACAGAGTCAGCCTATCACCCCCAACAATCTAGGTCCTCATTTTACTGACCTCAGAAGGATGGAAGGCTGACTCAACCTTCATCCAGTGGGAATCGAACTGCCAAAGTGCTGACAATTGGCAGCCAGCAGAATTAGCCTGCAATACTTCATTCTAACCACTGCACCAGCTAGATGACTTTGGCAAAGACCAAATACAAATAAACAAATAAAATAAACTCTCACAGCTGAGTTTTTAAAGGATACCTGTTTAAAGGAGGAAGGCCATCCAGATTTTCCCAAGATCAGAATCCCACAAAGAAAAAAAAGACTTAATTTCTTTTGATAGCTGTTAGGGTTTGAGGATTAATCCCTAGAAGAGTATTGCAGCAGTAGTCAAGCCAGGAAGCCAAAGGAGAGCGGAAGGGCCCCAGAGTATACACACACTGAACACAAACACTGTTTGTAGTTTAAATAGTTTTTAATCCAGTTAGAGTTTAAGCATTGTCATTCAGTCCATTAAGTCATTCACAGTATTTCCATCCAGTAAGACTCACTAGTATAGTCCAAGTTAAGAGTCCTTGCAATATCTTTATCAGCCGATAAAGATATCTTCTCCTCCTCCGGTTTCACTCTCCAGAGAAACAAACGCTGGATATTCAGTAGAATTACGCAGTAAATCAGCAAACAGTAGCAAACAATAACAGTTCAGTCACAGGCACTCACAGTCAGTAATCACAGTTAGTCACAGTAAGACACAGTTAGTCGCAGCAGCACACAGTTACAGTTACAGTAAACTCACAGTAAGCTTTCCAGCTTCTAATGCTTCCTTATATTGTAACTTCTAACCGCACCCTTAATCGGCTAATTGCCTGCTGCATTGTGCTTAAAGTGATAAGCACTTAAACCATGATATCTAAGTTTTATATATTTATTCACCCAAACCATATTTGGTATCAATGTTATACCTAACATACTCCCCTTTTGGGTGAAATAAATATATAATACCTTACAATCTAATCCCATATTTTTCACAACTCTCCTGGTGCTTACTGGCACCTTGGGCTTTAGTAAAATTATCAGCTAAATTGTCCTCCGACATACAGTACTCTAGCTGAATCATCTTACTTCTTACAGATTGTCTCACGTTTAGGTATCTTAGATCTGTATGCTTGCTCCTTGTTTTTACTCCAATATTTGTGGCCATTTGAATTGCTGCCTGATTATCTTCATGAATAATTATAGGATAATCTACAGTTATACCTATATCAATTAACATTTGTTTATACATTATTAATTCTGTACATAACAATGATAAACAGGAGAATTCTGCCTCCATAGTAGACAAACTTATATGCTGTTGTCTTATTGACTTCCAGCCTATTAATGTATTACCCAGCATTATGGCTGTTCCTGAAGTCGACTTTCTAGTGTCTTTTTCTGATGCAAAGCTAGCATCTGCATAAGCACTCAAAATTAAATCACCCTTTGGTTCTAAATACAATGAATAATTCATTGTCTTTTTAAGATATCTTAATATCCTCTTAGCTGCTATCCAGTGTCTTTCACATGGTGCAGAATTGAATCTAGCCAACTGATTCACGCGTACGATATATCTGGTCTAGACCAATTACTAATATAACTCAAACTACCAATTAAAGATTGATAAATCACCTTATCAAACTCAGGGCTTTGTACATCAGTGTTGCTAAACTCTTGACTCATTGGAGTCTTAGCTGGCTTACAAAGCTCCATCTTGTAATCTTTTAGCAATTTGCTTATCTTATCTTCCTGAGATATCTTAAAACCTTTCCGTGTTTTCTTTATATTCAAACCGAGATACTTCTTTATCTCCCCTAATTGCTTGATCTTTATTCTCTTTCCTAATGATGCTATTATTTTATTTGCTTCATCATTAGTTTCAGTTATCAATGCAATGTCATCTGTGAATAGTAATAATAATGATACTTTCCCATTTGTCTCCCTCTTAAACAGACATGGATCGGCTAAACCAGCTTTAAATCCTATATTGTCTAGTACCTTTACAATATACTGGTTCCATTCATAGCCTGATTGTTTAAGACCATAGAGACTTTTCTTTAACAACCAACAATCATTATTATCCTTATTTTCACTTTTAATACCAACAGGTTTTTTCATATAAATAGTATGTTTTAATGGGCGTGCAAGTAAGCAGTTTCCACATCTAGATGGTTAACTATATAGTTTTTACTAGCTGCCCACACTAAAGCTGCCCTCAAGGTTGCTGCTTTAAGACTAGGTGCAAACACCTCATCATAGTCATTAGCATTCTGCCTAAAACCTTGGGCTACTAACCTTGCCTTATGGATTAAATTACCATCTTTATCTGTTTTTACCTTAAATATCCATTTGCAGCCAATGGATTTCTTTCCTGCAGGTAATTTGGCATTTTCATACACCTTCATATCACTTAATGAATTCAGTTCCTTATTCATTGCTGCATACCATCTTTCTTTTTCCTTATTAGGATACTATTTAATTTCTTCAACAGAATTAGGAACTTGATTAATCTGGCACACTGTGTTAGCCTGGTACCTATCAGGCGGTCTAGATATACGTGTAGTTCTTCTGGGAATTACAGGGCTTACAGGAGGACTTTGTTGAACTACTACCTGTTCATCTTCCTCATCCTGTTCAGCTATTGAATCTGTTTCTTCCTTTATGGGCACTATTTCATCCTGTATTTGTCTCTTTACTTTATTTTTAAAGTTACAGGGATAACTAATGGGATTTCTATAGGATTCAATAATTACATCTTTATTGGCATCCTGTTCTAATTCTCCCATCCTTCATGTTCTAGAAATTGGGCACTAGCACTACATAACACTTTAGATGTGCCTTTCTCCCAAAATCTATATGCCCTATGGTTTGCCTGATAACCAACGAAGAAAAATCTTTTAGCTCTATGTTGCCCTTTTTTTCTGAGTTGTGCAGGAATATGCACCCATGCTGGTGCACCAAATGTGTGCAGGTAACTTAGATCAGGTTTCCTGCCATGCCATCTGGTGAATGGAATTTCACCTGTTGTTGTATTAACAACGTTGTTCAATATGTTATTAGCACACATTGTAGCCTCCCCACAAAGAATCAGGTAACCCAGAATCATTTAACATTGTTCTAACCATTGCCTGTAGTGTTTGGCCTCTTCTTTCAATAAAAGCGTTATGTTCTGGCCTGTATGGAGCAGACTTCTTATGCTCTATTCCAGCTACCTTAAGTCTGTTCTGGAATTTGTTATTAACAAATTCCGTGCCATTATCTGTCACCAGGGTTATCAGTTGTCGCTTAGACTTTCTTTCAGCAAACCTAAGCCAATTGAAAAATGTTGATATGTTTCAGTTTTGCTTTTCATTAAATAGCAAAACCCATATCTAGAATAATGGTCCATAATGCTCAGTATATATCTAGCACCCCCATACTGGGTTTCTTTGACCTATTATGTCTGCAAATACTACTTCTAAAGGTTCTTTTGTTTTGAAACCATTTAGTCTATTTGCAGGCAATACTTTGCTCTTATCTTCACAGCAAACATTACAACGTAAATATTTATCACAAGGTTTTAACCTTATTCCTTCAGATAACTCAACTGTAAGCTTTTAGCATTTTAAAATTTACATGCCCCAAACGCCTATGCAATAAATGGATACATTCATCATGAGGCTTAATATTATTAAATACAGTTTGTGCCTCCCTTTCTTACTATTATCTAATACATATAATGTTCCATTTAAAGCTGCAGTTACCCTTTTGTTATCTTTTTCAATTATGCAATTATTATCTTTAAAAGTAATTACATAACCTAATTTATCTAATACCCTTACTGAAAGCAAATTAAACTTTAGTTGCGGTACATACAACATTTTTATATCCTGGTTTATGTACGGACAACGTGCAAAACCTTGACCTTTCGCTTTCAGGTTCCAGCCATTGGCAAGAGATATATGTTGAGAACTTGTAGACATTTTTATAAATTTTGTCTTATCTCTTGTGATGCAGTGGGATGCGCCACTGTCAACCACCCATAAATTATTCTTCACATCAGAGTTGCTAAACGTGGCTAGTTCAAATGCTTTCTTTGGCTTTTTTACATTCTGGCTTTTTCTCTTTTTGCAGAATCTTGCCAAATGTCTCTGCCTCCACAATTAAAACACTTTTTAATTGTGTATGCTGTCGAAGATAAATTCTCTTCTTCCAGGTGCTTTACTTTGCTTTGCTGGTTTCTTTCAAACTTTGAAGATAATTTCTCTTCTTTCTTATCTTCTCTCAGCTCGTCACGCCACGCCTTCTTCTGGCTTCTTCTAGTAGCCTGCCTGTAATCTCGGTTAATGAGAGGCTTTCTTTGGCAATACTTCCAACGAAGTTACATAGTCATCATAGCTTTGATCTAATGAAGATAATATTATGTAGACTTGTTGCAGTTCATTAAATATAAGCTCTTTTTCTTGCAAATCTTGAAAAATGCTCTTCATACAGTTTAAATGAACTAACATATCTCCATTCCTCTGAAGATGCGTCAAAAAGCTTCCGTGTAAGATTTATATGTGCTCCTACACTGTCCCGAACATAAATCTTCCTGAGGTTCTCCCAGCAGTTTGCAGCATTTTCTTCTCCACGAATATGGACAAGCTGCTGATCACAGAGAGTCAGTCCTATGATGCATAAAGCCTGCTCATTCTTCAGTTTAAAGTTTTGTAACTTTTCTTTATCATCATCATTAGCAGGATCCCAGCTACTCACATCTGGTGGGTTTGCTATAATGTCCCACAAACCTTCTTTGCGTAGAAGTAAACTACATTTCATTGACCATGAAACATAGTTTGTTCCATCCAGCCTGGATATCATGGACAGTTGTGACAAATTTACTTGTGCCATTACTCTTCAGATATTTTGACTATTTTAAACTAATTAAAACAGTTTGTTTTTACAGTAATGTGCAACTCACACCAACTCTCTCTGCTATATCCTGGTTAGTTAGACTATGCTGCTGGGCCCATAACCATTGTTAGGGTTTGAGGATTAATCCCTAGAAGAGTATTGCAGCAGTAGTCAAGCCAGGAAGCCAAAGGAGAGCGGAAGGGCCCCAGAGTATACACACACTGAACACAAACACTGTTTGTAGTTTAAATAGTTTTTAATCCAGTTAGAGTTTAAGCATTGTCATTCAGTCCATTAAGTCATTCACAGTATTTCCATCCAGTAAGACTCACTAGTATAGTCCAAGTTAAGAGTCCTTGCAATATCTTTATCAGCCGATAAAGATATCTTCTCCTCCTCCGGTTTCACTCTCCAGAGAAACAAACGCTGGATATTCAGTAGAATTACGCAGTAAATCAGCAAACAGTAGCAAACAATAACAGTTCAGTCACAGGCACTCACAGTCAGTAATCACAGTTAGTCACAGTAAGACACAGTTAGTCGCAGCAGCACACAGTTACAGTTACAGTAAACTCACAGTAAGCTTTCCAGCTTCTAATGCTTCCTTATATTGTAACTTCTAACCGCACCCTTTAATCGGCTAATTGCCTGCTGCATTGTGCTTAAAGTGATAAGCACTTAAACCATGATATCTAAGTTTTATATATTTATTCACCCAAACCATATTTGGTATCAATGTTATACCTAACAATAGCAATGAAGTTTCTTTTCCTACTCCTGTGACTTTGTCACCTTTCTTTGATCAACTTCAAGAGGTGCATTGATAACCTACTGAGATCAATGGCTGAAAGAGAGTGACAACCCGAAACAGCAGATGATCAAATTTTATGGAGCCTCTTTGAAGCTTCGAATGTACTTCTGAACTTGTCCCCTAACTTCACCTCACTTGGAAAGGAAAAAAAAGAAAAAAGAAACTTCAAGACATGTAAATTCAGGGCTGTTAAAAAAAACTTCTGAGCTCAGAACTCATTTCTCCTCGACTACAGCTCCCATCTCAGGTACCAACCTGTGTTTGCAGAATCGATATGGAAAGAGATTTTTAAATGACAGGAAGTTATCAAAACAGCTCCACTCGATCGTGTAAATATTTCTGGCACCGTCAACCTCACCCTCACCTTTAGCTCGGAGTTCGGTGCTGACAGAAATGGAAAGCCAAGAAATATATTTTGTCTGCTGGGGATGAATTCTTTGATATTTCAGGCTTAAAACCGTTTGAACAACTCATCTGACTTCTGAAGGTCAGAAGTGAGAGGACAAACGTGTTCACAGACAGGCGGTATTACCTCCCAATGTCTCCAAAATGCCGGTGCCATTTTGATAGACCGACCTGCCGTCTATCCATTGTGTAAGAGGTGGTGAATCTCCATGAAAAGAATGCAGAAGGATGGACACAGATTTTGTCAACAGAGTTAAAATGAGCTCTTTGTTTCATTCCCAGCAAAGATCATTTGTCTGAAATGGTATAGGAGCAGGGGCTGGACTAGATGAGCTCTTAGGTCCCTTCCAGCTCAGTTCTGATTCTGATTTTGACTGTACCATTCTGTCCAGTCTAGGGCCCATGGCGGAAGGTACATCTGATATCTTCCTGATCTTTTTGAGACTTAACTTTTTCTCCCTTTCTACTCTGGAGTGGTTTCTGCTTTTTTCCACGTGAGTCTATTTCTGTACTTGGAAAAGCTGCACTGCCGTACAATCCTTTTCCAGTTCGTGGATTAAAAATATCAAAGCTAAATTCCCCATAGTGTTCTGGAAATGTAGACAATTGCATTTATTTCCATGGGTCTACTTTTGTTTCTTTCTATCTTTTTTTCTTTAAATCTTACTCTAATAATTTTTAATCTCTCTCGATTTACACTAAATTTAACATCTCAATACTTGTTTTTCCATTTGCTCCGGATGCTGTCATATTACTCCCAGGGAACTGGGCCTCGAGATTATTATTATTTTTTTGGTCTTTTTCCCTCCTTAGTATTTATTTGGTAAGTGTGAGTTATTATGTGAAGTGGAATTACTTGTGACATTTTCCAAAGCTATGAATAATTACGCATTGCTGAAACGTGACTAAATTATTGCCTTGCCGTGACATTTCAATCTGTGTAACAAATAAATTCTACCCCTCCTTCCCTTCACTCTTGTCTACAAAAATCCTGAATAAGATGTAATTCTTTAGCATGCCGATGGGAAAAGATTCACCCAAAGTCAAACTCTTGAAACCTACAACCGAGGATGGGATCTAGGATCATCGGAATACAAATTCTGGATGAGTCCAGTCTTTTGAAGTTGGTCACGATGGTCCAGTGGTATTCCTGGGCCATTGTTGGCCTTCTGCTTTCTGCTCTTCAGGTTGACAGATTAATAGAGTTGGAAGAGACCTTGTAGGTCATCTAGTCCAACCCCCTGCTCAAGCAGGTCTACCTCTGCAGTGAACCCCTGGATAGAAAGTCAGGAAAGATTTTTTTCATTGCTAAGAGAAAACTTGACAGTTAGTTGTTTTGCATCATTGTCTGGGGCACTTTTATTGGTCCAGAAAACAATCCAGTTAGAAAGATGGACTACCTGTATTCCAGTCTCTTGGAATATGATGAGGGGAAGAGAAGAAATGGTTTTTGCATTAGAGCTTGGAGGAAGGTTGTCCCACTGAGGAACATTCAAACTGCTAGGCAATTCCTTACTCTGCTTATCATTTTGTTGATAAGAAAGACATGAAAGCGGACATGGCAGTACCTGGAGATAGCAGAAGAGAAAAGGAAGAACTGGAGAAGATAACAATATACAAAGACCTGCAAATGGAAATACTCGTGGCAAAAGAAAGCAAAGGTCGCACTAACAGTAATAGGTACCTTGGGATGCAAAACAACTGGAGCATCACTTGAACACCATTGGCCTTAACAAAAATAAGCATCGGTCAATTGCAAAAAGGCAGCTTTGCTAGGAGCAGCTTCCATCCTAGGATGACACCTTTAACAGCATTAAGCATCAACATCCGGTTATCTCAGGTCTTTGGGAAGGACTCAACAGGCAACTCCAGTCTGAACATCTGGCCGACCACACAACAAACAATAATAAGACCTTGCAGTTTTCTTGGCAAGATTTTTTTCCAGGTGGTTGCCTTCTTCTTCCTAGGATTGAGGCAGAAGTGGCCCAAGGTCACCCAGTTGGCTTTAAGCTTCAGGTGACTCTAGACGTCACCATCTCCTGGTTTTCTAGCCTGCTACTTTAGCCCCTTACAACCAGCTAGTTCTCTTTTAGCTCCTTAGAAACCCACCCGAACTTTTAGCAAGCCACCACTGGATGAAAGTCCCAGTGCGGAGAGTGTGTGTTTGAAACACAACTTAACCCTTCCTTACCAGAAGGGATTCGTTTCTTTGGGGTTCCAAAAGAGTTTTTAGACTAATCAGTCTTAAGAGGGCTCCTTCCTTCTAGGAATTTTTGATAAACAAATACCCAAAAAATCGAAGTATATTGTAATTCATATCTTAACCGCAGCCAGACTGGCATTCGGCCAGTGCTGGAAATTACCTTCCATTCCCACTGAACATATGGTTATTCAGAAAATTTTACAATGCGCCGAAATGGACAAACTAACCCAAGCACTAAAAAATAAAGAATCCTCATCCTATTACAACAATTGGAATCCTTTGTATAATTGGCTAAACCAAAGATAGATCACCTCTAGGAAAATTATGGCCGAGGGCCTCCGAAGCAGAGATAAAGAAAAGCACCGCCGAATGATACTTTTGAAGAAGAAAGGATCTTACAGACAGTCACAAAATATGGTTTTATTTTAACTGTTTTCCCTACTCTACCCTTCCCCTCCCTTACTCTTCCCTTTCCCCTCTCTTAGGCTTTCCTCTCTCTCCCTCTTGGCCTATGCTAAGGCCTGTTTGTCTTTTTGTTGTACATAACTTGTAGTTGTGTTGTTCTTTTAAAGGTAAAACTAATAAAGTATAAAAAAAAAGAGGGGTGGAGGGGGGGAAGAGAAGAGAGAGAAAAAAAGGAAGAAAACGGGGTGGCTGCAAAGTCGCATCGACAGAAAATCCTATTATTAAAAGATGGCATTAGAGAATTCTTCGGTTGAGAATTCTTCACAACTTTTTTTTTTTTTTGGTTATTCTCCTCATCCTAATCTCATTTAAACAGACAACCTTGCAAAAAAAACGATGAGCTGATAATGACATCGCTCCTGTGAGATAGTTTTGTTTGCCATCCATTAGTTAGATGATGGCTTTTTTTTTTTTTGCTGGAAATCCACTTTGCTAAAGACAATTCCAGCACCACCACCATCACTCTACTAAACAATTAATTCCCACAACACTGTCTTTTGCCCTAGGATATCAAACCACGTAGTAGGGCTATATAAGTATTATCCATTTTTTCTTCCCTCCTTCCCTTCCTCTTTTCCCTCCTTCTTTCTTTTCTCTCTCCTTCCCTCCCTTCCTTTTTCCTCTTTCCTCTTTCTTTAGCATCTTATGACTATCGCTTTGTTATTTGTGTCTTGTCATTTGTGGGAATTGCTTTTATTTAGTATGATTTGTGATGATTGTATGTTATGATCATGATCATGAAAAAGTGCAGAGAAGAGCAACCAGGATGATGAGAGGACTGGAGGCTAAAACATACGAAGAACAGTTAAAGGAACTGGGCTTGGCTAGTCTAGGGAAGAGAAGGACCAGGGGAGGCATGAGAGCAGCCTTCCAATATTTGAAGGGCTGCCACAGAGAGGGAGAAGGGGTCAAGCTATTTTCCAAGGCACCTGAAGGCCAGACAAGGAATAACAGATGGAAACTGAACAAG
The DNA here is from genome assembly GCF_049901735.1 of Notechis scutatus. NCBI lineage: Eukaryota > Metazoa > Chordata > Lepidosauria > Squamata > Elapidae > Notechis > Notechis scutatus. The sequence goes on along the minus strand of NC_142020.1, from coordinate 14,109,031 downwards.
GAGAGATTCAACCTGGAAATAAGGAGAAACTTTCTGACAGTGAGAACAATCAACCCATGGAACAGAAGTTGCCTTCAGAAGTTGTGGGAGCTTCATCCCTGGAAACTTTTAAGAAGAGATTGGACTCCCATCTGTCAGAAATGGTGTAGGATCTCCTGCATGGGCAGGGGATTGGACTAGATGACCTACAAGGTCCCTTCCAACTCTGTTATCTGTTAGCTGTTATTTATCACTTGTTGCTTGTACGTACACTGAGAGTTCTATTCTATTCTATTCTATTCTATTCTATCCTATCCTATTCTATTCTATTCTATTCTATTCTATTCTATTCTTAATAGATTCTATTCTATCTTAATACTATCCTATTCTATTCTATTCTATTCTATTCTATTCTATTCTATTCTATTCTATTCTATTCTATTCTATTCTATTCTATTCTATTCTGCCCTGCTCTGCTCTGCTCTGTTCTGCTCTGATTGCTATTCTATTTTATTTTGCATTCTACTCTACTCCATTTTTTGTTTTACTCTACTCTACTCTACTCCACTCCACTCCACTCCACCCCACCCCGTTCCATTCCATTCCATTCCATTCCATTCCATTCCATTCCATTCTATTCTATTCTATTCTATTCTATTCTCACCCAGCAATGGAACATCAGCCTGCTGATTAGACTCATCAATTAGCTGTCACATCTCACATAACACCAACATGCTGGATGGGGCAATATTAGATATATAATTATATTTTGATCAGGAGACAATAAAAAGCAGGATGAACCAATATCGGTTTTGTTCATGGGGCTGGGAAGAAAAGCCATCGAGGTGCAATGGAGAAAAAATAAGCGTAACTTCCTTTCTGTTGGGTATGAATTTCTGATTTTGATCACGAAAGAAAGTGTAATCTTTACGCAGGAGCAGCTGGCCAGTTTCAAAGCAGGACATATTTTAGCAAATGCTGGTTGGAGATATAAATATACGATCAACGGGGTGATAAAATAGCATATATTCTTGTTATGTAAGGCTAAGCTACAACTATCGGAGAAGGATCTGATATTTCTGGCACAAATGTTTTAACTTGCATTTATCTCTCGTAAAATGTGCAAGGTTATGATTTTAGCTAAATGGTGTGATGCTAACAAGAAATTATCATAATCTGTTTTACAATGAGACAACTCTCTCCAGATATGTAGCCAACAATGAGTTTTTAAAAAAGTCTCCTCTTTCTTCCTCATTTCCTCCTTTCTCCTTTTCCTCATCTTCATTATCTTTCTCCTCCTCTTCCTCCTCCTTCTTCCTTTCTCCTTTTCCTCATCTTCATTAACTTTCTCCTCCTTCTCCTCTTCCTCCTTCCTCTTCATTTCCTTCTCATCCTTCCTTTCTCCTTTTCCTCATCTTCATTAACTTTCTCCTTCCTCTTCTTCCTCCTCCTTCCTTTCTCCTTTTCCTCATCTTCCTTATCTTCCTCCTCCTTTCTCCTCCTCTTCCTCCCTTCTCCCTCCTTTCTCCTATTCTTTCTCCTCCTCTGCCTTCTCAACTTCTCCCTTCTCCTTCTTCTCGTTTTCCTGCCCCTTCTTCTCCTTCTACCTCCTCCTCTTCCTCCTCTTCCTCTGTCAGTGCCTTCACAAGAAATCAGAAGACAACTCTTCTTCCATAAAGCTCCAACTCCAAAGAAGACAGGACGATGAATGCTTGGGCATTTCAGTTTGAAAAATGTACCGTGGTAAGCCTCGATAGCACCTAGTCCTGAGCTCACACGACTGATAACAGAAATACTATTGGCCTCTTGTACCATCAAGAAAGAGGTCAAAATTCTTTCTGCTGAGGGTTTGAGGATCTATCTAGGTCTTACACATTTTAGACTAGAGCACCATACTGTACATGGAAATGCACTATATCAAAAGCTTGGATCTTAAGAGTTTGTATTTCTATTTGATGTACCATAAATTAAAGGAGTGCTCTAAATAATATGTAGGTTATTTAGAGCACTCCTTTAATGTATTGTTCATTATCTGTAATTTTTCCTTTCTTGTCTTTTTGAAGCTAATTGTGTCAAATATACTTCTCAAGTTCAACAGAGGCATGATTTCAGTATGGTAGTCCTCGACTTATGATCACAATTCAGCCCAGAGTTTACGGTGCTGAGTGAGAAATTTGTAAAATGTCTAAAATTGGCCCCATTTTACAACTTTTCTTGCCATTGTCCTTAAGCGAATCACTGCAGTTGTTAAGCTAGGGGACACGGCTGTTAAGTGAATCTAGCTTCCCCATTGTCTTTGCTCGTTAGAAGGTCATAAAACGGGATCACAAGACCCCAGGACACTGCAACTGTCATAAATATGAGTCAGTGGCCAAGTGCCTGAATGTAAACCACGTGATCACGAGGATGCTGCAATGGTCATAAGTGTGAAAATGGTCATAAGTCACATTTGTCAGTGCCGTTGTAACTTTGAACCATCACTAAATGACCAAGCTGGAATGGACCTTGGAGATCTTCTAGTCCAAGCCCCTGCTCAAAGAAGAGTCTTTATATCATCCTGGACAAAATGGTTGTCCACATGAGAACAGCCCTGGTGGATCAAGCTAAGTTCACCCTAGCAACATTTCTCAACTATCCAGGTAGTGCTTGGCTCATGACTCTTCAATAGTGACTGGAATTTCCATTGCTAAGCCAGGTGGTCATTCAGTGAGTCATGCCCAGTTTTATGACTGCTTTGCCATCATGCCATTTAGCTGAACAAACACCCAACAAGCAGATCATCCTGTTGGACCAAAAGGAAGCTCCCCTAGATGTGATGACTTCAAAATCTAAATCAAAGTAATGTATTCTTCCATTTGGAACTCATCAAGATCTTGAGACAGCTGTGCTGTTGAAAAGTAATGAGTCAAGGGTTTATTCTTTTCTCTCTCTCTCTTCTCCATCGTCAGCTCTCCTGCTCAAGGAGAAGACTGAGTAACTAATAAGAAAATCATCTGAGGATCCTATTAGCAAGGCTGCATTATTACTATTCAGCATCCCCCGTAATGATCAGGTGCATTAGCAGAAAATGTTATTAGGATAGCGAATGTCTTGTTGGGTACATCGTCATCAGGGGAAGAAAATTAATTCTAGGTCCTTTCACCAATCGGCTTCTTCTGCTACTCCGTGGGATAAGGTAAAGGTTCCCCTCAAACATATGTGCTAGTCGTTTCCAGCTCTAGGGGGTGGTGCGCATCTCTGTAACAAAGCTGAAGAGTCAGCGCTGTCTGAAGATGTCTCTGTGGTCATGTGGCCGGCATGACTAAATGCGGAAGGCGCACAGAACACTGTTCCCTTCTTCCCACCAAAGTGGTCCCTATTTTTTTACTTGCATTTTTTAATGCGCTTTTGAATTGCTAGGTTGGCGGAAGCTGGGACAAGTAACAGGAGCTCACTCGGCGACGCGGCGCTAGGGATTCGAACCACCGAACTGCCGACCTTTCGGATCGACAAGCTCAGCATCTTAGCCACCGAGCCACCACGTCCCTTTAACTCCATGAGATAGCCAAGTATAAATTAATTAACCGAACCATCTTGTGGGAGATGACTGGGCTGAGCTTGAGGGAGGGTTGGGGCCAAATGTGTCATTAGTCTTGAGTCCCTTTGTGCCTACAAGAGATCTAAGTCCAGCCCATCTCCAATTCCATTGACTCTTGCCTTCAGAAGTTGTGGGTGCTCCAACACGGGAGGTTTTTAAGAAGAGATCGGACAACCATTTGTCAGTCCCAACCCACAACCAACCCCACAACCAATCCACCCATGGGTTCAAAGCAGTTTACCTCCCAATGACCCTGACCTGATGTAGCCTCTTTATCACAAGACCCAGTGATGACTCACACCTGACAGTCATAAGTCACATTTTTCAGGGCAGTTGTAGCTTTGAGTGATCCCTAAATGAATGTTCGTAAGTCAAGGACTACCTGTATCTAAGATGGTTGCAGCATCAGGTGACCACATGATCACCCCTTCCAGCTTCCAATAAGCAATGTCACTAGAGGAAGCAAGATCTGCTTAACGTCCACATGGTTCACTTAACCAACCCATAACTCGCGTAACAACCGCGGAAATTCATTTCACGCTGGCAAAAAATGGTCACGAAATCCGGCGCGACTCCCTAAACAACCGCCTTGCTTAGCGATGGAAATTCTGCCCCCCCCCCACCCCCCTGGTCATATGTCAAGGAAGTAGCTATTGATGCTTCTTTGGTAACTGATTGGGAAAGAAAAGTCACTTGCTGGGGCAAAGCTGGTGCCGAAACTCAACCCAGGTAAATTTATGCATTTGTTGAAAGTGGAGACAAGAATGAGTTTGATATTTGCGGAAGGGGCGTTCTGCACGCAGTTGTGACTGCCACTTTCTGTTTTATTTATGTTCCTTCAATAACAGAGGGATTTCATCTGCATTCATTACCTATCCTGAATATGTAAGTCTGGGAGAGGAAGAGAAATTCTGCAGACACGAATGATATTTGGAAAATATAGTCTCTCTCTCTCTCTCTCTCTCTCTCTCTCCTCTCCTCTCTCCTTCCTCTCCCTCTCCTCTCTCTCTCTCCTCTCTCTCTCTCTCTCTCTCTCTCTTTCCCCCTCTCTCCCTCCCTCAATCTCTCCCTCCCTCCTCTCTCTCACACACACACATTCTCTCTCTCTCATCTCCCACCCTCTCCCTCTCCTTCCTCTCTCTCTCTCTCCCCCTCTCTCTCCTTTTCTCTTTCCCCTTTCCCTTCCTCTCTCTCCCCCTCCCTCCCTCCCTCCCTCCCTCCTCCTTCTCTCTGGTCATTAATAAAAGATTGTGCCACTGTTTGAATGTCCTTTGATCGCAAGCAGGTTTCATCTAGGGAAGCCAACGTATTGGCAGAAACAGATTTTATGGCAGGTGGGGGAGGGGAAATGCCTCCCTTCCCACCATATGTTTGCACAGTGGTTTTGTTGGCAACTGGTTAGGAGTGACAACCACACTGATGTCTGTAGCAAACACAGCTCTCGGGCGGGGCCAGCACACACAGTTTTCCTTGAGCGGAGAGCTGGATTCAGGGTCCTCATGTATGAATTCAACAAGCTGCTTTCCATCTGTTGCACCGAACTCTGTTGGGTGGAAAGACGACAGAGGAAAGACACCCCCTAATTTTTTTAATTTCAGGAGAGAATTTCTCCTAAAGTTCTTCTGATGCTTCTTGATAGCGGATTGGTTTTGCTACAAACATAAAAGTATTTATTGAAAAGTCCAGGGCCACCAACATCCCCACCAACTTTGCCAGGGGAAAATTTAAATCTGTAGAGGGTATTATCAGTGAAATTGGCACGTCCCTGCAGATGAAGAGTTAGGATAGAACTTTAAGATAGTTTAAGATCTAAAAAAAGGTGTTTCCACTTCTGACTGTTTTTGTATCCTTAAAAAAAAAAAAGAAAGAAAGAAATCAGCTGCTGGAAACCTGCAATTTTGCTGCTAAGTTTGGATAGCATAAACTGGAAGTCCAAATCCAAAGTATATGATTTACAATTTACACACAAACAGAGACACAGACCGGGGGGGGAGAGAGACAGATGGTGGGAGGAGAGACAGAGTCAGAGACAGAGAGAAGGGGAGGGGAGGGAGGAGGAAGAGGGAGGGAGGGAGAGACAGAGAGAGGGGAGGGAGGAGAGACAGAGAGGAGAGGGAGGGGAGAGAGAGAGGGAGGGAGAGACAGAGACAGACAAGAGAGGAGGGACGGAGGGAGAGACAGAGAGGGAGAGGGAGGGAGAGAGAGCGAGGGAGAGACAGAGACAGACAAGAGAGGGGGACGGAGGGAGAGACAGAGAGGGAGAGGGAGGGAGAGAGAGAGGGAGGGAGAGACAGAGACAGACAAGAGAGGGGGACGGAGGGAGAGACAGAGAGGGAGAGGGAGGGAGAGACAGAGAGAGAGAGGGAGGGAGAGACAGAGACAGACAAGAGAGGGGGACGGAGGGAGAGACAGAGAGGGAGAGGGGGGAGAGAGAGAGGAGGGAGAGACAGAGACAGACAAGAGAGGGGGATGGAGGGAGAGAGGGAGGGAGGGAGAGGGAAGGAGAGAGGGAGGGAGAGAGAGACAGAGAGAGAGGGAGGGAGAGACAGAGACAGACAAGAGAGGGGGGACGGAGGGAGAGACAGAGAGGGAGAGGGAGGGGGAGAGAGAGGGAGGGAGAGACAGACAGACAAGAGAGGGGGGATGGAGGGAGAGAGGGAGGGAGGGAGAGGGAAGGAGAGAGGGAGGGAGGGAGAGGGAGGGAGAGACAGAGAGAGGAGGGAGGGAGGGAAAGAGACAGACATAGACACAGAGAGAGGGAGGGAGGGACAGAGACAGAGAGAGGAGGCGGGAAGGAGGGAAGGGGAGAAGTGGGAGGGAGAGACACACAGAGAGAGAGACTCAATTGTCTAAGGGAAGCAGTAAGAGAAATGATGGGGACATCTCTTTTTTTTCTTTTTGCCAAAGTTACCCCACATCAAAGAAATATCCCTCTTGCAGCTCTGGCCCACATATGGTCTCCCTAATGTGAAATTCCACTGTGAAATGTCCGTGGACGTGCTGTTCATAGCAGTGAGTTTCCATGTCCTTGTTCACACATGAATACACGGAGGCAATCAAATGAGCTGCCACTTCCAACTTAGCAAGCAGAAAAGATGCTTCATTAATGTGGCCCTGGCCCACGACTTGCCCTGATAGGTTTTAGCTCTGGCAAGACGAGGATTGTAATCGCCACAGCTTAGGGACCTACATTTTGGGGGCAAGTCTCCAACACCAAATAGGAGCAATCTTCTCTTTTTCCTTCTCCTTCCTCTTTTCTATTTCTCTTCTTCTCTTTCTCATTCCTCTCTTCTATTTCTCTTCTCCCTCTCCTTTCTCTCTTCTGTCTCTCCTCCCCTTTCCCCTCTCCTTCTCTTCCTCTCTTGTCTCTCCTCTCCTTTCCCCTTTCCTTCTCTTCCTCTCTTGTCTCTCCTCTCTTTCTATTTCTCTTTTTCTTCCCCTTCCTCTCTGCTCTCTTCCTTCCCTTCCCTCTTCTCTTTCTCCTTCCTCTCTTCTATTTCTCTTCTTCTCTTTCTCATTCCTCTCTGCTCTCTTCCCCTTCCCCTTCTCTTTCTCCTTCCTCTCTTCTATTTCTCTTCTTCTCTGTCTCATTCCTCTCTTCTATTTTTCTTCTCCTTCTCCTTCCTCTCTTCTATCTCTCTTCTCTTCCTTCCTCTCTTCTATCTCTCCTCTCTTTTCCCTTCTCCTCCCTGTACTCCTTCCCCTCCTTCTCCGGTTGGAAACTACTCAAGGAGTGATCCAACCTAGGAGAAGTTTCCTGACAGTGAGAGGAATTAATCCGTGGAAAGATTTGACTTCAAAAGTTGTGGGTACTCCAGCACTGGGGATTTTCAAGAACAGATTGGGCAGGCATTTGCCTGAAATGGTTAGGGTCTCCTGCTTGAGCAGAGGGTTGGACTAGAAGACCTCCAAGGTCCCTTCCAACTCTGTTATTCTGTTCCTCCTCCTCCTCCTTTTCCTCCTCCTCCCCTGGTTGAAGAGAGCAACATAATAAATAGTGACAAACAAGAAACCAGTGTTTTGCATTGCATGCACAGAAACTATTTTGATGTTACCTTGCATTTAATTAATATTAATAGAAGAAAAAGAAAGAAAATCTGATGCTTTCCAGGGGCTTTGGATGTAGAAGTCCAAGAATTGTGAACATCAAGGCCCTTGGACAAGTCAAGATTCATTTCCTACAATACGTAGAATAAGCCCATCCCTGATGGAAGCAGAACTAAACAAGGTAATTGTATGTTTTCATTTCAGGGCTGCATATTTAGATTTAGTTTGAGTAGCATAAAGAGATGGAGAATTAGGCTAATGTCATTGTGGCGAGGGTGAATCAGATGCGAAGCAAATAAATGTGTCCGAGCACTGAAGTTATTATGGCTAAAGCAAAATTGTTTATTCATTTAGTGGAACCATTTCCTTCAACCTTCCTCCTCCCTTCAAAAGCAGGTTCAGACCTGTATCTAAAGATTATAATAAGATGGTTTCTGGCCCTAACTGTTTGTGTTCTCAACTGAATGACCCAAAAGGAAAAGAAATGGAGGATGGGAGAGAGACAGAGACAGAGAGACAGAGAGAGACAGAGGCAGAGAGAGAGAGAGAGAGAGATAGAGATAGAGAGACAGAGAGAGACAGACAGAGACAGAGAGAGAGGGAGAGAGAGGGAGAGAGAGACACACACAGAGACAGAGACAGAGAGATAGAGAGAGACAGAGAGAGACAGACAGACACAGAGGGAGAGGGAGAGAGACACACAGAGAGAGACAGAGACAGAGAGATAGAGAGAGAGAGACAGAGAGAGAGAGAGAGAGAGAGGAGAGAGACACACAGAGAGAGACAGAGAGATAGAGATAGAGAGACAGAGAGAGGGAGAGAGAGGAGAGAGAGGAGAGAGACACACAGAGAGAGAGAGAGACAGAGAGATAGAGAGAGAGAGACACAGAGACAGAGAGAGAGGGAGAGAGAGGAGAGAGACACACACACACACACAGAGACATAGAGATAGAGATAGAGACACAGAGAGAGACAGACAGAGACAGAGAGAGAGGGAGACACACAGAGAGAGACAGAGAGATAGATAGAGAGACAGAGAGAGGGAGAGAGAGGGAGAGAGAGGGAGAGAGAGGGAGAGAGACACACACACAGAGAGAGAGAGACAGAGAGATAAGAGAGAGAGAGACAGAGAGAGACAGAGAGAGAGGGAGAGAGAGGGAGAGAGACACACACACAGAGACAGAGACATAGAGATAGAGATAGAGACACAGAGAGAGACAGACAGAGACAGAGAGAGAGGGAGAGAGACAGAGAGAGACAGAGAGAGACAGAGAGACAGAGAGGGACAGAGACAGAGAGACAGAGACAGAGAGAGAGAGAGAGAGAGAGAGAGACAGAGACAGAGAGAGAGAGAGAGAGAGAGAGAGACAGAGAGAGACAGAGACAGAGAGAGACAGAGGCAGAGAGACAGAAACAGAGAGACAGAGAGATAGAGAGAGACAGAGACAGAGGCAGAGAGACAGAGAGATAGAGAGAGACAGAGACAGAGACAGAAAGAGACAGAGACAGAAAGAGACAGAGGCAGAGAGACAGAAACAGAGAGACAGAGACAGAGAGATAGAGAGATGGAGAGACACAGACAGAGACAGAGAGAGAGAGGGAGAGAGACACACAGAGAGAGACAGAGACAGAGAGAAACTCAACTAACAAATTTAGATTAGGATAGGGATCTTCTTCTGCCATCTTTATGAGCCAGATGTCAACCTACTGGACAGTCACTTGTCTGAGATTGTATAGTTTCTCTTGCTTGAGCAGGGGGCTGGACTAGAAGACCTCCAAGGTCCCTTCCAGCTCTATTCTAGAGAGAGGATGGGGAGGCACTAGATTTTTAGCTGCAAGGATTTTATAACGACGACAAGATGGAAGGAAGGCAATTCAAAAGAGGAACCAAAGGTTGCCTGAGATCCAGAAGAATCGAAAGGAGTAATCTTAGGTAGGCATCTAATGATGGTTCCATGGTCTGTAGAACATAGGTAGCATATGTAGAACATAGACAATGTAAGGCTGCCTTTTGCAATTGACTGACGGTTTGTCTCACAGAGAACCAGATGTTTAAGCTGGATTGGGCATTTTTATCCACCCATAGAGTCCTCCCCAGGGACCTGGGATATGCATATGTTGTTATTTGATGGTGTTAGAACAATTAATTAGTGGGACAATTTTCCTCCAGAAGTTATGAATGCTCCAACACTGTCTGAAATGGTATACAGTTAGGGTTAGGGTTTCTTGCCAGAGCAGGGGGTTGGACTAGTTGACCTCCAAGGTCCCTTCCAACTCTGTTATTCTGTTACTCTGTATTGTCGCAGGATTTCAGTTACTCCAAGTAATGTTGGCTTTTGCAATTGACCGACGGTGATTTGGTCCATGCTGACGGTGTTCAAGTGGTGCTCTGTTTCCTTATTATTTCCTCAGGGCCAAACACTATGGTAATTGCACATCTAGACCACTAAAAAAAAAAAAAAGAAGAAACCAAACTACAGACCAGGAAATAACCTGCAGAGAGAAGTAGATTACCCCAAGGTAAAAGGTGGCACCCACTATGTTTTTTTAAAAAAATGCTTTTCGTTTAGAACATTAGCATAACGGAGCCTTGTGTTGGGAAAATAACCTGTGATGTTGCTCTTAAAAAAAAAAAAGAAGAATAAAAATAACTGCAACTCTCTTTTTTATAGCCTCTGCAAGTAACATTTATGAATTGTCTTCGGCCTCCTTTAACTTCTCCAGATCTATGCAGTGTGTACTGGAGGGCCATCCATGAAAATATTTTCTGGTGGCGCGATCAATATTTCTCGGCGGCTGAGCCGTCTTGGTATGAAAAGGCTTTTAGTGCTATAGTAGGGCAGTCAATAGCTGTGCCTGACCTTTCTAAGCACTCTGCTCTTTTATTCTGTATATTTGGAAGAAGGAGGGGGAATGTCGTCTCTACTAGGATTCTGTTCTGTTCTGCATTCTCTTTTATGCTATTCTATTTTATTCTGCATTCTATTCTGCATTCTATTCTGCATTCTCTTCTCTTCTCTTCTCTTCTCTTCTCTTCTCTTCTCTTCTCTTCTCTTCTCTTCTCTTCTCTTCTCTTCTAATTCTTCCATTATTCTGTTCTGTTCTGTTCTGCTCTGCTCTGCTCTGTTCTTCTATTCTATTCTATTCCTATTCTCTTCTGTTGTGTTGTATTCTATTCTATTTGATTCGAGAGAAATTTAATTTTTTAAATTTCATTTTTGTTTTATTATTTTACAGTATACAGAATGCCAGGACTGAGTTATTTCTTGTTTTTCCTTAACAGTTCCTACATACCCATCAATACTTTTAACTTATGACTCATCACTTGTTTCTATTTTAGGATTTATGATTGTATCTTAAGATTTATGATCTATAACCTGTCACTTTGTTGTTTGTATGCACACTGAAAGCTTATGCTGGAGACAAATTCCTTGTGTGTCCAATCACACCGGGCCAAGAAAGAAATCGATGCTATCCAAAGAATTCTATTCTATCTAAAGAATTCTAGGTATTATCTCCATATTCCTCTACAATAGGTTTCAATTCAGCAATTTTGAGATGGGTTGACTTCAACTCCCAGAATTCCTCAACCAGCCATCTTAAGGTTACTGAATTGCAAAACACTGCTTCACACCTTGAGTTGAGATTCTCCTATCTGGGAGCACATTGGCTTTTGATTAAATACTCTCACTCAATGTAAGATTATTTGATCGATTAATCTAATGAAAGGCAAAATCTCATCTGGATTGAACCTACTTCCAGGTTCACTGTATAATGTCTTCTTCTCAAATACTAACCCAGATTCAACCTGCTTACAACTAAGGTATACAAAATGTCCTTCCGGTAGAGCTTAGCTTCAGGTGACTTCATGGAAAATATGCATGCTTTCGACAACTCTTTAGAATTACTCGATCATTCTGGCTGGCGTGTCAATTTCCATCTTGGTTTGGGAATTGACATCCCTGGGATTTCCTGACAGTTTCTCAATCCCATACAGGAAGCAAGTCCCACCTTGCTTCTCCCCCCACCTCACCCTCTATGCCTATTTCCATCTCTGGATGGAGCCAGAAAACTTGGCATGCATTCATTGTCTGATTAGACAATTCTGATGGGTATAAAAGGCATGATATGTAATGTATCCCACTGAAACACAGAAGATGAGAGCCTGGAACATCTGAGGAAGCAGGGAAATATCCTCTGCAAACAGGGGGCCCATTAAAGAAGAGCCGTTGAACCATCTCAGCATCCATCACATGGATTTTTAGTGCGTCCTTTTTTTTTTGCCTCGTTACTTTGCAGCGAAGTGACAAACTGGGGGAGGGAATCTTTTAGATTGCAGCTCCCTTTAATGGGCACCTTCGAAGTCATTATCCAACAGCCGGCTACTGTAAGTGGCTCATCAGAAATGCAGATATATGGAACAAAGGGACCAACTCTTGGTGTCGGCAAGGAAATGAGTCTTTTTTGGAGAGAGAGGGGGGAAAGGAAGGGAGAGACAGAGAAAGAGAGAAGGAGACAGGGAGAAAGGGAGAGGGAGGGGAGAGAGAGAAGGGGAGAGGGAGAGGGAAAAGAAGAGGGAGAAAGAGAGAGAGGGAGAGGGAGAGAGAGGGAGAGAGAGGGAGAAGGAGACAGGGAGAAGGAGAGAGGGAGGGAGAGAGAGAAGGGAGAGAGAGGGAGAGGAAAAGAAGAGGAGAAAGAGAAAGAGGGAGAGGGAGAGGAAGAGGGAGAGAGAGCGAGAGCAAGAAGGAGACAGGGAGAGAGGGAGAGGGAAGGGAGAGAGAGAAGGGGAGAGGGAGAGGGAAAAGAAGAGGGAGAAAGAGAGAGAGGAGAGGGAGAGAGAGAGGAGAGAGAGGGAGAAGGAGACAGGGAGAAGGAGAGGGAGGGGAGAGAGAGAGGGGAGAGAGAGGGGAGAGGGAGAGGGAAAAGAAGAGGGAGAAAGAGAAAGAGGGAGAGGGAGAAGAAGAGGGAGAGAGAGCGAGAGCAAGAAGGAGACAGGGAGAGAGGGAGAGGGGGAGAGAGAGAGGGGAGAGGGAGAGGGAAAAGAAGAGAGAGAAAGAGAAAGAGGGAGAGGAAGAGAGAGAGAGACGGCGAGAAGGAGAGGGAGAAAGGGAGAGGGAGGGAGAGAGAGAAGGGAGAGGGAGGGGAAGAGAGGGAAAGAGAGAATCTGTCATCAAACTGAAGAAAAAAGAGGAAAACTGGGCATTGTGCCATGATTCACATGGTGAAGAAGAAATCAACAAACCCCCTTTTTCACTTCATATCATTTCTGAAACTTTCCACTCCCTCTTATTTATTCAATTTCTACAGCTGTCCAACTCAACCAAGAGATTCTGGGCAGTTTACAATTCCAAAATTATAGAACAATCGAAACCATTAAAAACGGACTTTCCCATTTGGTGCATACCCTCCCCTGCCCCAGTGTATTTTAGGAATTGCAAACCCTTCCTCTATATCTTGAGAAGTTGTAGATTTCCACAACCGTCCCTTACTGTCAGGCGTAAAGAATCAGGGCCATCAGAAGATTTATTCAAGGCTATACACAAAAATCCGATAAATTAGCCGCCAAATAGGCGCATAGATATAAACAATACCTGTAGAACTATGCAAAAGAGACAATCAACAGGCCAACATGGGAACAAAAAGACCCAGCATATCTCCACCACCAGTCGGCACCCTGATCATCATAGATTAAGTCCAAGGTTAACATCAGACCAACAATCAAGTAAACAAGACCCCAGTCAAGGAATTGTCAAACAAGTCAATGGTAAGCAGACCAAACAAATAACTCCTAAGATCAATCCCACCAACACTCTCTGGGCAAGCCACTAGAATATAAAGTGAGAGCAAACCCCATTCCTTACTGGCACTGATGATGTTATCTAATGTAGGTAATGAAACATCTGCAAGAAAACCAAGCTCAGAGATCCCAAGGATCCCACAAGCCTCCTCCTGCACTCTACAAATCTCACTCCCTTCTAGCACTGATGATGTTCCTTAGTTGGGTAATGAAATGTGTGTAAGAAAACCATCAAGCTCAGAGAGCACTGATGACCCTGCTGTTAGGGCTCCGGTGGTTACCCCCATTTAAATCACGAGTCTCTAGCTGGATTTTCAAAGCTTAAAGAAGATTTATTAGGAGTAAACATGTCGGTGCTGCCTGGGTGGAGCTGAGTCTGAGGCACATCATTCACTGTCACCCTTGACCCTGGTTTTCCCACAACCCCCTGGGTGTATCATAATTCATATTCTCCAATGGGACACATCCATAGCCAAGAGTCATCAATCATACTCTCTGGTTAGAACTTTGCATGGCAAACCTAGAAACCTCGGTCACCTAGAAACTATCTATGAAAATATTTATGGAATGCAGTTTTGGTTTTGCAAGCTGCTGCATTACTCCCCACTCCCTTTCTGTTGGCAACTCTAAAAGACCAGAGAAATATTTTATGAGTTGACACCCTCATTTCAACCCTGAGCTACAAATATTCTTTTTTATTGGTATACAAGAACACATTGAACTAAAGTTTAACTCTAAATTGGCTCCAAATAAGGCTCAGTGGAATTCAGGAGGGGTTGGACTTGGACCGTTTGTGGGAATGCAACGACTCTAGGCTGATGATGTGCTTAACTCCATCTGCCAGCTCTGCCTGCTCTTCTCCTACACCTATATTCTCAATTCTGGTTGTTTTTCACTGCCAAATTGACATATTCGTGCAAAATTTCTGATGGACGTTCCTCGTTCTCCGGGAAATCTTGCTGGGAAATAAGCACTAAAACAGCCACCACCCATAATGTGGTGTGGCACCATGAAAGACAGCTGAGCATCTTCAGCAGCTGATAATGAAATAAAAGCCACACTGGCCAAGTTGTTATCCTCTCCTCTGGGGAGATTTCTGGAAGAGTCCCATTCCATGCGGCAGCTGTTCCTTCCTTGCAAAGAGAGAGAGAGAGAGAAAGAATGTGCTACAAATTGAAATAATAGCTCCAACAAGCTTGCCAAATGTGCCAGAATGGCAGATTTCCCTTTCAGAGATGTCACCAAAATTGAATAATTACATTTTCCAATTTGCAGTACGGCTCTTTTGCAAAATGGGGGCTGCTTTCCAGTTATGGACAGGCCCCATGCAAATGCCAAAAAAAAAATACAAGAAAATAATGCTTTATATCCCCCTCATCTAGGTCAATTTCTTTGGTGGGGGGGGTGTCTATGAGAAAGCCATGAATTATATCACTTCGTATGCAATCAAGATCACGTGAAGTGTTAATACCACTTTATAAGGCCTTGGTAAGGCCATGCTTGGAATGCTACATCCAGTTTTGGTCACCACAATATATATAAAAAAAGATGTTGAGACTCTAGAAAGAGTGCAGAGAAGAGCAACAAAGAGGATTAGCGGACCGGAGGCTAAAACATATCAAGAATGCTTGCAGGAATTGGGCCTGGCTAGTCTAGTGAAGAGAAGGACCAGGGGTGACATGATAGCATTCCGGTATCTCAGGGGCTGCCCCAAAGAAGAGGGAGTCAAGCTATTCTCCAAAGCCCCTGAGGGCAGGACAAGAAGCAATGGGTGGAAACTAATCAAGGAGAGAAGCAACTTAGAACGAAGGAGAAATTTTCTAACAGTGAGAACAACTTGTCTCCAGAAGTTGTAAATGCTCCAACACTGGAAGTTTTTAAGAAGAGACTGGACAACCATTTTTCTGACGTGGTGTAGGGTTTCCTGCCTAAGCAGGGGGTTGGACTAGAAGACCTCCAAGGACCCTTCCAACTCTGTCATTCTATATTCTATTCTATAGGCATTGCATTTTCTTCTTATTGTCATTCATCAGACCAAGTTTCATTCAAAACCCAATAAATCTTCTGCTTTGACAAAAAAAAGCCAGCAGGACCCAAACCAAAGACTCAAGCCAAAAAGAAAAAAAAACCTATAGCCCCATCCAGCAAAACATGAAATAATGCTTTAACCATGATCAAATGAATGCTACAACATGTGCTCAGCATTAAGCTGGTCTTTTGTTGATCTTTTTTTCAAGAATACCAGGGATGGAAGCCATGCTTCTTATTATGGGCAGGTGGTGGTTTTTTTTTTCCCTTCCAAAATCTCTGCCAAGGTATTTCATTCTTAACTGGAAACACTTCACATGTCTTCGATCCCAATTTTTTGATCTGAGTGAAAGACTCTCAGGGGTGCAAAAAAAAAAAGTACAAATTGTCCTCCGAATCAAGCCAACAATTGATTTTGGGACTCAATCTGCTTCCTGGCTTGCTTTTTTTCTCCCTCCCTCCCTCCCTCCTTTTCTTTCCACTCCCCCTTCCTCTTACAACCCTACTCTAGGGTGCCTAATGAAGCATTAATGAGATGTTAATTGCTTATGCAAATTTCAAAAAGGAGACAATGAAGGTTGTTGTACCAGGAGTTTAAGGGCCATATCATTGTTCTGAATGTTTGCAGAATTCCCATTACCATTAATTGGAATTACTTACATTCCGTAAGTGATGTGCAGCTGAGAGCACATTATCCCAACAGAAAGGTTAATTTCAGTGCTTCCTGCCATTCATCTCCTTCTTAAGATACACCTGTATGAAGTGGCATCCAAGCAGGTTATCTGTCCCTTATAGGGGATGATGGGGAAGAATAGAGCTGGACCAACCGGGACCTACCAAATTTGAATCACTCCGTGAATGCAAATGGTTCAAATCCATTGAGAATTTGTATCAGCTTCAGTTCGGATGTATGAATCTACCTTTCTGAAAAATTTTCAAGGCATATGGTCAGGCCCAAGAACCCAGAATGACAGGTGGAGTTACTTCTGAGTAGTTTCTTTACTGTTGCTCACCTCCAGACAAAATCTTGCCAGACTAAAGCAACTATCTACATAAGTGTAGATATACTCTGCGAACTGATAGGGAGGGGCTAACTTTAACCTCTTCCTGTGTACCAGATGTTCCAAGCATATTTGTCCCCCCCCCACACACACAGAAACAGCCCCTCCTTTCTGGACTCCATTCCACCACATACACAAAGAAGCATCACAATCAATCAGTTTTTCAAATGGATTCGGAAAATAGGATGCAAATACCATCCACTCTCTGAACCAAAGGTTTGGACAGTCTGAAGTTCGTCTTTTTTGGTGTTGAGTCCCAGGAACCTCAAGAGCCTCTGCTCCTTCCCTTCTTGGGTGTCAACAATCTTTCTGCTCCTTTAGAAAATTTGCAGAATAAACTATTGAGGAAGAGATGCTCCATCAGTTAAGAACATGTAGGATCTCGTGAAATTCTGAAATTGGAAAACATGGGAAACTCTTCCCATGGATTCTGGTGAGAAGTTAGGAGCTTAATGTCAGAAGAGATAAGAATGATAGCCCTTGATTTTGGCAACTGGTGCCAGCATTTCCAGAAAGGAAAAAGAAATTTTTGGCAGATAGGTTCACAAAGAGGATGAGGCTTGGAATGTGAGTTGCATCTTTTTTTTTTTTTTAATTTTTATAGCCTGAGTTCTTGGCTATCACGCATGACATATGAGAGAGAAAGGAAGAGAGGGGGACGGAGTGAGAAAGGGAGTGAGAGAGACAGAGACAGAGGGAGGGAGGGAGGAAGGAAGGAGAAAGACAGAGGGAGGGAAGGAGGGAGAGAGGGAGTGTGAGAGAGAGATGGAGGGAGGGAGGAAAGGAGAAAGAGAGGGGGAGAGGCAGAGAAGGAGAGAGGGAGGGAAGGAGGGAGAGAGAGGGAGGGAGGGGAGAGAGGGAGAAAGAGAGAAGGAGAGGGAGGGAAGAAAGGAGGGAGAGGGAGGGAAGAAAGGAGGGAGAGGGGGAGAGAGAGATGATATACACAGATAGATAGACAGATTAGGGATAGAGATAGATGATAGATAGATAGATAGATAGATAGATAGATAGATAGATAGATAGATAGATAGATAGATAGATAGTAGAGAAGCGATATACATAGATACATAGATATAGACAGATTATCTATTTATCTATCTATGTGTGTGATAGGTAGATGGGGGGAGGGGAGAGAGAGAGAGAGAGAGAGAGATCATAATTGTCATGACCTAAAACGACACAATGCTTGAGAACTAAACTATAGCTGATACATGAGTTAGGAAAGCATTGCTTTTACATTTCTTTTTAAAAAAAACCTTTGCCAAATTGGACGTCCTCCAAAAGTATGGATTTCAACTCCCATAAATCACAGCAATGGCCATATTGGGTGAAACAAATGTGGGAATTAAAGCCACACAGGTGGGAGGCATCCAAGTATCAGGGAGCCCAGCTTGAAAGTGTACAGATCATAAATCAAAAGCAGGGAAATCTATGAAGAGGTCTTTTGAACGGATCTCTCGGTAGTCCCAACGAAATGTTTTTTTTTTTTTTCAGGAAGGCACATCTTTCCAAAAGCAAAACAGATGCTTCCAATTTAAATCCAGGAACCGGCAGACCAAAATAGCTGGGGTCCCAAGTGTTGAAACTAGAAAGCAGCGTTTCCTTGGTCCCGTCCCGCACATCGATTCAAACCCCTCCCCACAACTTGGAAGATTTCAACTTACCAACAGCAGGGCTAATGGTCACCAACCGCCATCCGAAAGCTCTAAGTCACATTGGCCCAAGGGGAAAACCCTTCCCATCCATGGAAAGGTGCTGGATGAGTCTGAGGTTGAGCCATCATCTCTTGGCCCAATTTAATTTGCATGGATGTTATGGGAAGATCTCTACAGAAAGGAGTAATGTCATTTCTCCCTTCTGTTTGTGGAAGAAGGGTTGTCATAAATTGTTGGGAGAGAGATCTCCAGTAAGTTGACTTGTTCGTTCTCTAGTTTTCTTCTTCTCCTCTCCTCTCCCCTCTCCTCTCCCTTTCCTTCCTCTTCTTTCTTCTCCCCTCTCCTCTCCCTTTCCTTCCTCTTCTTTCTTCCTCTCCCTCCTCCTCCTTTCCCTTTCCTACCTCTTCTTTCTTCTCCTCTCTTCTCCCCTCTCCTCTCCCTTTCCTTCCTCTTCTTTCTTCTCCCCTCTCCTCTCTCCCTTTCCTTCCTCTTCTTTCTTCCTCTCCCTCCTCCTCCTTTCCCTTTCTTACCTCTTTTTTCTTCTCTTCTCTTCTCTTCTTCTCTTCTCTTCTCTTCTCTTCTCTTCTCTTCTCTTCTCTTCTCTCTCCTCTCCTCTCCTCTCCTCTCTCCCCTCCCTCCTCTCCTCTCCCCTCTCCCTTTCCTACCTCTTCTTTCTTCTCCTCTCCTGTCCCCTCTCTCTCCCTTTCCTTCCTCTTCTTTCTTCCTCTCCCTCCTCCTCCTTTCCCTTTCCTACCTCTCTTCTCTTCTCTTCTCTTCTCTTCTCTTCTCTTCTCTTCTCTTCTCTTCTCTTCTCTTCTCTTCTCTTCTCTCTCCTCTCCTCTCCTCTCCTCTCCTCTCCTCTCCCCTCTCCCTTCCTCTCCTCTCCTCTCCTCATTCTGCCATATTTCTTTTCATTCCAAATTAAGATTACAAATATAGGTAGCCCTCAATTTACAACTGGAAAATTAAAATCTTCCTTGCTAGCTTCTCCATTGATGTTGTTTGTTGGAAGCCAGCTGGGATAGTCACATATGGCGATCATGTGGGATGCCACAATTGTCATGAATGTGCAACCATTGCCCAGTACTCAAGTCACAATCACATCCACATAGGGAAATACAATGATTGTAACTGGGAGGATTTTTCATAAACATCATCGTAATGTCAAACAGTCGCTAAACCAACAGTCATAGGACAGGTCGCAACCTCCACTGATAGATAGATAGATAGATAGATAGATAGATAGATAGATAGATAGATAGATAGATAGATATGGATAGATAATGTAGATAGATAGATAGATAGATAGATAGATAGATAGATGATAGATAGATAGATAGATAGATAGATAGATAGATAGATAGATAGATGATAGATAGATGACAGATAGATAGATGACAGATAGATAAATGGCAGACAGACAGACAGACAGACAGACAGATAGATAGATAGATATAGATGATAGATAGATGATAGATAGATGATAGATAGATAGATAGATAGATAGATAGATAGATAGATAGATAGATAGATATGGATAGATAATGTAGATAGATAGATAGATAGATAGATAGATAGATAGATAGATGATAGATAGATAGATAGATAGATAGATAGATAGATAGATAGATAGATAGATAGATATGGATAGATAATGTAGATAGATAGATAGAGATAGATAGATAGAGATAGAGATAGAGATATATATAGATATAGATATAGATATATAGATATAGATAGATAAATATATATAAATATAGATATATAGATATAGATATATCTATATAGATATAGATAGATAGAGATAGAGATAGAGATAGAGATATATTAAAATTAGGAAAAATATCCAATTTGTGTTGTCTCGTGCTGCAGACCTTCTTTTTTTATAACAGAAGCCCATCCTAGTGGTGTCACTGGATCTAACCCTTTAAAGCAGGGGTGTCAAACTCAAGGCCTGGGGCCAAATCCAGCTCATGGGGTGCTTAGATCTGGCCTGAGGATCTGCCCTGGAAGCAGCAAAGGACTGCAGGAAGCCCTCCCGAGCTCCGTTTTCGCTGGCAGAGTGTTGCAGGGAGCTGCTGCAGCCGAAAACGGAGCTTGGGAGCCCATTTATGCTGGCAGAATGCTCAGGCTGCCACAGGTGCCCCCAACACGAGTGATGTTGAGCTGGCCATGCCCCCCTGGACCCCCCCCATCCATGGTCAAACACAATCCTGATATGGCCCTCAATGCAATTGAGTTTGACATCCCTGCTTTAAAGAAAAGCAATAGTTATTTTGTGTGTGTGTGTGTATGTGTGTTTCTCTTCTGCCTGCTAATAGCCAGGAGACTCACAAAGCCCCATCTTACTTTCTACTGGAATTACCGCAAATACAGTCAAAGCTAAAAGATCTGTTATTTATCTTCCACCATCAACTTCCGCTCCCCGAGGTACAGTAGCATACATATATAAAAAAGGGAGATCTCATTGCACAGTTAAGGGCTGTTGTAAAAAAAAAAAAGAAAGAAAAATAGTCAGAGATAAATCAGTTCTCGCTTCTTCACCAGCCTGGTTCCATTAGCATTTTGGGGGAAATTGCATAACTTCTAGAGCAAGTTAGGGCAGGCTGCTGAATCCAAGCATGCTCAACACCAACCAGGAGTGATAATATACTTCTGAAGGTCTGAACAGATCATCTGGCTATAACCACCGTAGTGCAATTGGTGGGAGATATTTATATTTATATTTATATTTATATTTATATATATATATATATATATATATATATATATATATATATATATATATATATATATATATATATATATATATATATATATATTCAAAGTATATATATATATAGGCTGGTGCTTGCTTATGCCACAAGCATGTGTGATATATATATATATATATATATATATATTGATATATATATATATATATGGGCGTTATGGCCTTTTGTTGTAGAATATCCTGGATCTTGTGCTGTCATCTCCTGGGTTAGCCTCTTGTGTTTTACGGCTTGGGTATGGGTTGTATGATGGGCTTGTGATTCTTTGTTGTGGTATCCTGGGTCTTGCGTTGTAATCTCCTGGGTCAGCACCAGCCTAAGATGGCGAGTGGGACCTCGCCGGCGTTGCCTAGATACTTTGAATCTTACGCGGGAATAACCAAGATCCACATACAAATACTAGAAAACCTCAGAAAACATATATATATATATATATATATATTATGGCCTTCAGAAAACAAATATAGAAAGAAAACACATATATATATATATATAT
Source organism: Notechis scutatus (assembly GCF_049901735.1). Classification (NCBI taxonomy): domain Eukaryota; kingdom Metazoa; phylum Chordata; class Lepidosauria; order Squamata; family Elapidae; genus Notechis; species Notechis scutatus. The sequence goes on along the minus strand of NC_142020.1, from coordinate 14,087,620 downwards.
ATATATATATATATATATATATATATATATATATATATATATATATATATATATATATATATATTCTGAGGTTCTCATGGTATTTGTATGTGGATCTTTGGTTATTCGGGTTTTCTCGAAGATTCATCATCTTCAGGCTTCTGTCTTCTTCTCAGAGTAAAAGAAGCACAAAGCCGATGCTTCTCTGAGAGTGATACCCAAGCCTGAGATGATGAATGAACTCATCAACGTGCCTAGAAAATCTTCGCGGATATATATAGATATATATATATATATATTATATATATATATATATATATATATATATATATATATATATATATATATATATATATATATGAGTAACAGATGATGCACAGAATCCTAGAGGCAGTTGGTCTGGACAGACAGGACAGAAGTCCGTGTTTTGTTTGGGAGGAGGAAAAGAATGGCTCAAAATGGTTATATTCCTCCATAAATGATTGCATGGCGGCCTTTTTAGCTAACCTTGCTTTGATTGATTGCTCTGATTTCCTTTGTAGGTGTTTTATTGGGTTTGGGGCATGAGTGTATGCTTCTCCTGAGATCCATCTTGGCAATCAGAGTCTCTCTTCCAATCAATTGCAGGGGTGGGCTTCAGTCGGTTCACACCGGTTCAACTGAACCGGATGTTAATTTTACATCTGGTTTGGCGAACTGGTAGTTCGGACAATGGGCTGGCCCTGCTCACCCCACCCCACCCCTCCCAGGACTCCCCATATGGCCCATTTTGGATTGCAGGTAAGTGCAGGGCCCATGGGGAGGGTGAAAAATGGGCCTCTCTCAAAAAAAACAACCCAGATGTGACTCACATAATGTCCCCATCTCTTAGGGACAGAGGTTCCAATCCCAATTGTGGTCGTAAGTGGAGCATTATCTGTATTTGGAGAGGAACCACACCAGCCCTATTACTTGCCTGGGCATTACTCCCATATTACTGAAAGTCAAACAGAGATCCTGGTTTAAAATAACAAAACTCCCAGTTTAAAATAACCAAGAATCGGGATCACATGTGAAGTTGCAGTTCAGACCATTTATTGCTGAAGGCTATACACAAGAAGCTAGTCAACGATTTAGTTTCGTACTACGTTGGTGCCAGAGAAGGGTCGACCAAATTCAAGAGGGGTTGAACTTCGACCATTTGTGGGAAGGTAATGATTGTAGGCTGATGGCTCGTTTCACTCCGCCTCCCAGCTCTGCCTCCTCTGGTCCTACAAATCCATCTTTACCTCGGGAAGGCATAATAATCTTCCAAATCCTCCCTGTGCGAGTTGGAGCAGAGCTAAGTAGAGTGCTAATGCACTCCCTGACCTTTGAATGCCCAATTCTCGCCTTCTCTAATTTCAGCATCATTAGCGACGTGCGTCAGTTTTGCAAATCTTTCAGGGCCCCAAACAGGAGCCCCGATTATCTGTTATGCTTGCTTAGTGAGCCATAAAATGAAACTGGCAAAGGACGCATTCTCCATGCTATCAATCCTCTCGTTAAAGGAGGCCCAAGATTACAAGAAGGGGGCGATAAATCCTGCCACCCAGAGAAACCCGCTCTCAAATATTGACTTGGCTAAGCACCATTGATTAAAAATCCTCTCTCTTGTCTTCCTCATCCTATTTGCCTTGCAGAGTTTCAATAGCAATTAGAACGGTTTCCGTTGCTTCCAGATTCATCAGCTGCATTGATCCAAATATCTGTTAATTATAGGGGGAGAAAGCAAAGCTGCAGGGCATAATCCCCTCTTATCTCGTTACAGATGTTTACCTTTATGGATGACATCATTGACTTGGCTGGATTTGAGAGCACATCTTCAGATCCAGGGACATAGTATTCTATAAATGCCTAAATCTGTGCAGAGATTGTGTATTATTGATACAGGTGATACCCAGAGGTGGTATTCAGCCGGTTCTGAAGAACCGGTAGCGGAAATTTTGAGTACTTTGGAAAACTGGCAAATCCCGCCTCTGACTGGCCCCTCCTTCATCTATTCTCTGCCTTCCATTGAGTCCCAGATGATTGGCTGGGTGTCCTTTGGTTGCCCTGCGCAGGAGAATGGAGCTGGAAAGCAGGTTAGTGGGGAGGGGAGGGGAGGGGGATTTTACAGTATCCTTCCCCTGCCACGCCCGCCAAGCCATGCCCATCAAGCCAAGCACATAGAACCAGTAGTAAAAGTTTTTGAATTGCACCACTGCCCTGCCAACCCCATCTCTTCTCTGCCTCCCATTGAGTCCCAGCTGATCAGCTGGGTCTTCTTTTGTTGCCCTGCACAGGAGAGCAGAGCTGGAAAGCAGGTTAGTGGGGTGGGGAGGGAATGGGGTTTTTGCAGTAACTTTCCCCTGCCATGCCCACCAAGCCACGCCCACCAAGCCACACCCACAGAACCTGTAGTAAACATTTTTGAATCCTATCACTGGTGATACCCCAGTTTTATCTGTATAATAGCAGCGAGTTTTTCCATTTCACTCATGGTGATGAATGAGTGTGTTGGTATACTTATTTTGTAACCCTTTTATATGTCAAAATAATAATAATTCTGCTTTCCGTGTCTGGCTTTCAACTCAACCAGACTCTGCTCTGAAATATATAAATATGGAAAACTCTTAGAGCAGCAAGAGAATGCCAATAAAATAAACACATTATATGAAATGCATTCAACTGGATCCAGACTTAGCCATGATTCACATGTCTCAAGAGTTCTCAGCAAAGCTGGGCAGAAATGGACTTTTGAAATACTAACTGATGAATGGGTAGAGAAAGTGGATTCTCCTAATCCTTCCAGGGAAGGAGAAATTCTCCAATAAGTACACAAAGACAGACTTCTAAAGCCGGTGACGGATCAGAGAATGACCCAGTGCTGTAAAGCTGCTCCATTAAGGAGAAGATTGTTCCCTACAGCAAAACATTACTCACTACTGGAGTAGTTGGAAGCGACCGGGGAGGAGACCCAGTGGTGGGATTCAATTTTTTTACTACCAGTTCTGTGGGCGTGGCTTGGTGGGCGTGTGTGGCAGGGGAAGGATACTGCAAAATCTCCATTCCCTCCCCACTCTTGGGGGAAAGGATACTGCAAAACCTCCATTCCCTCCCCACCCACCCCCTAACCTGCTTTCCAGCTCCGTTCTCCTATGAAGGGCAACAAAAGAAGACCTAGCCGATCAGCTGGGATTCAATGGGAGGCGGAGAATAGATGGGATTGGTGGGGCCAGTCAGAGGTGGGATTTGCTGGCTCTCCAAGCTACTGAAAAGCTACCGGTTCTGCAGAACCGGTCAGAACCTCTTGAATCCCACCTCTTAGGAGACCCTATATTATTTTAGACAAGTCTGTTCTTAAAAACCTCTTGTGTTGGAGCATTTATAGATAAGCTATTCCACTGCTCAATTGTTCTCACTTAGGAAATTTCTGCTTCCTTCTAAGTTTGTTCTCTCTCCTTCATTAGTTTCCATCCCTTGCTTCTTATCCTGCCTTCCGTAAATAGGTTGACCCCCTTCTTCTTTGTGGAATCCCCTTAGAACAGTTTTTTGGACTCTGCTATTATTGTTCAGTCTTTCCTTATCCTTCTCTCCTTCCCTGACCCTTGGAGGGAAAAAGTCAGAATAAACAAACCTTAGAAAATATATGCGGCCCTCGTGGTTAGGAAAACAATTTTCACCCCCATATATTTCTTTGCCTGGGAATGCCAGATATAAAGCTTTTTTTTTTTTTAATGATGTAAGCAACCCCAAAAAAAAAAAAAAAGGGAGAAGATTATTAGAAGCAATCTTGGCAACAGCTTTTAGTGATAAAGGTGAACCAATTTAGGCTGGCGGTTCCCTGACAGAGCTCAGAAATAAGCCTTTTATTGCTTTAGGACTAAACACTTCAGGAGAGAGGGTGGAAGAAGTAGATTTTTGTTTGCCTTTTGATTAAGAGAACAGGATTTGGACACGAGAATCCAATTAGGAGACTGCAAGGCTGGCGGTGGGAAAAAGAGGAAGGCAGGGCGGGTAGAGAGGGGGAACAGGAAAAGAAATAAAAAGAAGGGAAGAAACCCACTGCAAATGCATCATGAAATAAGATGTCTCCAACCAGCTTCCATTCATTTCAACCAGTTCCTCTATTTTAGTCTGGATTGACTTAAGGGGAAGAACAAGAACAACGACAAAAAAAAAAAAAAATAGCATTTATTTACCGCATGCCTTCAGATAATCGGGAATGAAACATCAATTTACATGACAGTGGGATTGTTTCATCCATCTGGAGCCGGGGCTCAAAGTAGCTCAGCATATAATCATTATTTAATTTGGCCCGAAGCAGAGGAGAAACAGACTGTGAGAGTTTTGGAAGAGGGCTCCTTGCAGCAGGCAGAACCGGGCTGAAGAAAGCTAAAGAAAAGAAAAAAAACAAGGCAAGGCAATAAGCCCTGGGTGAATTATTGTAGCCCTTGAGGGCCAACATGTAATGGACAATGAGAAGGACCTTGGGAGACAGGAGGGAGAGTCACAAATGGGACTGTCGGTGTGTAAAAGATGTCTGAGCTGAGAAGGGAAAGAGGGCATTGGGAAACATTTGGAAGCAACCCTCCCTGGTTTCCTGGTGAGTAAAAGGAAAGGAGAGGGGGGAGAAAGACTTAGGGTTAAGATTCTTATGATGTAACATACTAAAGATAGACCCAGTATGCCTGGTTGTGGGTTTTTGGGGGAGGGAACTTGGTTCTAGGGCAACTAAACATCATCTTCAAATATCTGCTCCTTTGGATTCATGTACCATTAAGACACCAGGCTAGGAACTGGGTGATGGTGAGTTCTTGTCTTGCTTTGAGCATGAAAGCCTGCTGGGTGACTTTGGGCCAATCAACACGAGATGGTGAGTTCTAGTCCCGCCTTTGGTGTGAAAGCCAGCTGGGTGACTTTGAGCCAATCACTAGGGGACTGTGAGTTCTAGTCCCGCCTTTGGTGTGAAAGCCATCTGGGTGACTTTGAGCCAATCACTAGGGGACTGTGAGTTCTAGTCCCGCCTTTGGTGTGAAAGCTAGCTGGGTGACTTTGAGCCAATCACTAGGGGACTGTGAGTTCTAGTCCCGCCTTTGGTGTGAAGCTAGCTGGGTGACTTTGAGCCAATCACTAGGGACTGTGAGTTCTAGTCCCGCCTTTGGTGTGGAAGCCAGCTGGGTGACTTTGAGCCAATCACTAGGGGACTGTGAGTTCTAGTCCCGCCTTTGGTGTGAAAGCCAGCTGGATGACTTTGAGCCAATCACTAGGGGACTGTGAGTTCTAGTCCCGCCTTTGGTGTGAAAGCTAGCTGGGTGACTTTGAGCCAATCACTAGGAGACTGTGAGTTCTAGTCCCGCCTTTGGTGTGGAAGCCAGCTGGGTGACTTTGAGCCAATCACTAGGGGACTGTGAGTTCTAGTCCCGCCTTTGGTGTGAAAGCCAGCTGGGTGACTTTGAGCCAATCACTAGGGACTGTGAGTTCTAGTCCCGCCTTTGGTGTGAAAGCCAGCTGGGTGACTTTGAGCCAATCACTAGGGAGACTGTGAGTTCTAGTCCCGCCTTTGGTGTGAAAGCCAGCTGGATGACTTTGAGCCAATCACTAGGGACTGTGAGTTCTAGTCCCGCCTTTGGTGTGAAAGCCAGCTGGGTGACTTTGAGCCAATCACTAGGAGACTGTGAGTTCTAGTCCCGCCTTTGGTGTGAAAGCCAGCTGGGTGACTTTGAGCCAATCACTAGGGGACTGTGAGTTCTAGTCCCGCCTTTGGTGTGAAAGCCAGCTGGGTGACTTTGAGCCAATCATTAGGGGACTGTGAGTTCTAGTCCCGCCTTAGGTGTGAAAGCCAGCTGGGTGACTTTGAGCCAATCACTAGGAGACCGAGAATTCTAGTCCCATCTTAGCCATGAAAGCTGGGTCTGTGGCTTTGGGCCAGTCACCAGCATAAAAACCAGATGGGTGACTTTGGGCCAGAAGATTGTGGGTTCTAGGCTCACTTTAGGCTGAAAGCCAATTGGGTGGCCTTGGGCTGCTGGGCCAGTCCCTCTCTCTCAGCCCCAGGAAGGAGGCAATGGCAACGCACATGTGAAAAACCTTGCCAAGAAAACTGCAGGGACTTAACCAGGCAGTGTCCAAGAATCAGGCCCAATTGAACAGAAGAAAATTAATACCAGAATCTGAACAAAGCTGGAAGGAACCTTGGAGGTCTTCTAATCCAGCCCACTGCTCAAACAAGAGACCCTAAACCAGGGGTGTCCAACCTTGGCAACTTTAAGACTTGTGGACTTCAACTCCCAGAATTCCTCAGCCTGCTGGCTGAGGAATTCTGGGAGTTGAAGTCCACAAGTCTTAAAGTTGCCAAGGTTGGACACCCCTGCCCTAAACCATTTCAGACAAATGACTGTCCAGCCTTTTCTTAAAATATAAAATAGAATGTTAGCTTCGAGGTAAGGGCTAATCCTGGCACGTTTCTCATCCTCCTGGATATGGTCTGATCTGATTAGTCATGCAAAACTGCAGCCCCTTTGAACACAACCTTCTCTAGCCAGTAAGACAGCTGCTGGGCCATTTTTGTGTTGTACAAAAAAAAGAGAGAGAGAATAAAAGAAGCAATCTTCCCAGTTTGCATGCAAACCACCAGCGCTGCTGGGAGTTAAATCTAAGAGCAGAAGAAGTCAAGAAGTCTAACCATCGTGATCTGCAAGCTCATTTGTCTATATTTGTGTGTGTGTGTGTGTATGTGTGTCTCAGCAACAGCTGTTCCATTGTTTTAATTGGGATAATTACAGTGGTCCAAAAATAGAACATTAACCTTTAGTCGGTCTGCTCATTGTGCGGAGGGAAGGGAGGGAGAGGAACTGCGGAACGGTAACCAAGATAGAAAGCAGGAGGAAAATTGGGCAGAAACATTGCCAGATGCAACCCCTCCGAGTTTTCAGGAGGTGCCAGTTTTCCTTGGGCTGAGACACATTTTTCCTGCACATCCCAATTGAAGTGGTCCTATTTCTATTGATGCTAATTTTTTTTTAAAGGATATTTGAAGCTTTCTTCTGAAAATGGATCAAAATGAACTGGTGATTTAAGATAAGGATAGCCTTTATTGTCATTATTTATGATGAGTACACTGGCCCAAATTAAAAATGAAATTGTGCTGCCTGCTCTCAAAATAAAGTATATATCTACCCGTACACATACAAACACACATATATACATGCTGTATGCAAATATGCATACATATACATATAGTAATATCACTTAGACTTTATAGTGCTTTCCCGCCCTCTCTAAGCGGTTTCCAGAGTCAGCCTCTTGCCCCCAACAATCTGGGTCCTCATTTTACCCATCTTGGAAGGACGGAAGGTTGAGTCAACCTTGAGCCTGGTGAGATTTGAACTGCCAAATTGCAGTCAGCCGGCAGTCAGCAGTAGTTTGCAGTACGGCACTCTAACCATTGCACCACCGAGGTTCTTGGTGGCACAGTGGTTAGAGTGCACATCCCTCAAACACACACACACATACACACACACACACACACACACACACACACACAAATATTAATCACTGACCATTTTGAATACATAGCAAAAAGAGGAAACTTGAGAGTTTACAAGATGGATGCTATAAGGAACAAAACTGTGACTGAATCTGGATGTTCTGCTTCGGGTGCCATGAAGCTGCCTTCCCCCAGAAGGTAACAAGGAAAACACATGGTGAAGAGTTGCGTAGCATCCCAGACTATCCTGCAGGCCATGCTCAAGCGTTGCTTATATGGCACATCCTGGATAGAAGGGAGTGAACTACCGAAAATCTTTTCTGCTGTCCTCATCACTCTCTGCACTGCCTTCCTGTCCGAAGCAGTGACGCTCCCAAAACAAATAGCAATGCAATAGGACAGGATGCTCTTGGTTGTCTCTCTATAGAAAGTGGTAAGGACAGTGGGAGGAAGATTTTCAAAAAGTCAACTGGACTTTTCTTGGTTTGTGTTTCTTGAAAATGTTTCGCTTCTCATCCAAGAAGCTCCTTCAGTTCTTCAGCAAATACAACCATACAACTTCAGAACAGGTCATGGAGAGGATGTGTAGCGTCCCAGACAATCCCACCGACCCTGCACAAGTGTCACTTATATGCCACGTCCTGGATAGAAGGGAGGGAACTACCGAGAATCTTTTCTGCTGTCCTCACCACTCTCTGCACCGCCTTTCTGCCCAAAGCAGGAATGCTTCCAAATCAGACAGTAATGCAATATGACAAGATGCTCTCAATCATCTCTCAATAGAAAGTGGCAAGGACAGCAGGAGGAAGATGTACAGGGGAAGGATTTCAGGGTGTATTGATTTTTAAAAAAGGTCTATTTATGGGAAGAAGGCAACCAGGATGTGTAATTTCTGGAGGTGGCAATGATTAAGGTTTGCAATGGCTGCAAAGAAGATTAGAAGTTGCTTCTTTCAATCGCTTTTTTCCCTTTTCTCTTTTGTTACCTTTCATTCTTTCTTATATATTTTTCTTTTATGTTTCCATCATTTCCTTTCCGATATCTTTTTGCTTACTTTTCCCTCTTACATTTTGTTCTGTAATTTTTTTTAAACTTGCGTCAAATCTCTCGGTCTGTCTAAAGGGCTTTAAGGCAGGATGCAATTTGCTTGGCTTCAGATCGGAGCGAGGAAACCCCCAGCCATTGTGGCTTGTTGATTTTATAGAAGTGTGTTTGTGTGTTTTTGACACCCAGCAATTTTGTTTCTAACCCACTTTTCTTCACTGATTTTAGAAGATTGCAACAATCACCTTGTTGGGTAAGACATGCTGAGAGAGAAGGGCTGACCCAAGGTCATCCAGGAAGTTTTGAAGTTACAACAGCACTAAAAAGGAAAGAGAGAGAGACGTGCAACCAATCCTCCCACTTAGGACCACTGGTGCAGTGGTTAGATTGCAGAATTGCAAGCTACTTCTGCAGCCAGCTGCCTACAATTTGGCAGTTCAAATCCCACCAGGCTCAAGGTTGACTCAGCCATCCATCCTTCTGAGGTGGGTCAAATGAGGACCCAGATTGTTGGGGGCAAGAAGCTGACTCTGTAAACCGCTTAGAAAGGGGCTGGAAAGCACTGTAAAGAGGTATATAAGTCTAAGTGCTATTGCTATTCCCACAATCAAGCGATCCAAATTTGGAGTCTTGGAAACTGGCATGTACTTATGACAGGTCCTGGAATCACATTATCATTATTTGTGATCTTCCCAGTTGGCTTCCAACAAGCACAATCAAAGGAGGGATTCACTTCACAACTGCCGTGATTCGTTTAACAACCATGGTCAAAAAGGTCACAAAACCAGATGCAGATCATTTAAACAGCCATCTTGTTTAGCAACAGAAATCCGGATCTCAATTGTGGTTGTGAGGGACCGCTACTTGTAAAAATGTGGTCTCGTTTCAAATCCATCTTTTGTGTTGGAGAATGGAAATGTGTTTTTAAATGTGTTTATCTCCTTGTACGTGTGCTTATCCTCTGCAAGCTCTTTGTTGTTTTCCAGAAGGACCTCTTCTTTTCTGTATTCCACCTCCCGAAAAACTCTTTATTTCCCTCACACCAAAGTGTCTCCAGCGTCATTAGCATAAGTCACTCTGATGATCTTGGCCTATTTCAAAGAGCCCTTCAGATCCATCGGAAAGAAGTTTTTAACTCATCTCTCTGCGCTTCAGATCTTTGTCAAGTGGCCCAGTTCAAAGCCTTTTTTTTTTTTAAACAGGAAAAAAAATAACAACACAGAAGAGTTATGAAGCATTAGTTTTCCAGCCTTACTCACCTCTGTCTGTCTTTGGGTGGGTGGGTGGGTGGGAGAGAGAGGAGAAGATATACAAAATGACAGTGTGACAAGCTGTGTCCCAATATCCTTGATGCAACACAATCTTCATGTTGGGAAGATTGTTCCTTCCCATTGTGAGCGGGATTGTCAACTATAAAGAGTGTATACAAAATGTTTTATGTTAGCTCTCAAACAAGAGTTAATAGCACGGGGATCAAAGGAAGATCATCTTTTTATTTTGATAAATGTAGAACACTTTAGAAGACTTGGTCAGTCTGCCTGCCTGCCTGCCTGCCTGCCTGCCTGCCTGCCGGGGGTTGGACTAGAGGACCTCAAGGTCCCTCCCAACTCTTCTCTTCTCTTCTGTGCTGTGCTGTGCTGTGCTGTGCTGTGTTATTCTATTCTATTCTATTCTATTCTATTCTATTCTATTCTATTCTATTCTATTCTATTCTATTCTATTCTATTCTATTCTATTCTATTCTATTCTATTCTGTTTGTTTCTCTCTCTCTCTTTCTCCCTCCCTCCCTCCCTCCCCAACCTACATGGTACAATTGAACACCCTGATCCTTCACAATTTGCAGACAATATCTGACCGCAAATGGTTTTGTTCAGGATGTGGCTCGCTGAAAGATGTAGATGACTGTAAAAAAAAAAAACAAGCAGAGCCTCGGGGCAGCGTCAAGAGAGGGATCATCCCAGAATCATTATGTTCCCATAAATCCAATATAAATCCAATAAACCCAATAAATAAATAAAATAAACAGTCTAAATCCAACCCTCTTGAATTCCATTGACCCTTATTTAGTGTCAGACAGTCAGTTGTCTTGATTCGGGCATGAGCGGTAAATCAGCTTAACTGGAACTTAATGTGTGGTCCTGATTCTTGGCATCCGACATGACTTTCTCCCTTCGTTACTCAGCTAGGGGAGAAGGCTGTTGGTTGGAGAACCGCAGCTTGGCTTGGCATGTGAATTGTAGATCAGCCTTGTAATGTTTTGCTCTTTATTAAATGGCCGACTGGAAGAGCAGCCTTGGGACTCTTCCATCAGCACGTACCTAGGCAGTTATTTCCTGTGCATATCCTACGTTTGCTAATAGGGTTTTTGTAAATTAAGAGGATCTGCTGAAACGGTGCTGGCGGTGGGAACCGATGGCTGTTTACATGAACCTACTCTTCCTAAGTACAAGCACCTGGGGAAGGTCAGACTTCTTGACAAGCGAGATGGAAAGTCTGAAAAGGAATGGCTTCATGGATTCCTGAAACCAGGGGCAAGGTGGACCGCAGCACGGTTGAAGCAATATTTGCTCGTTTTTGATTCTGTGGTTATCAATAATTTAGCTGGGAAGAATGAACCTGTCTGCTCTGGAATCCAGAGATGGTGGCCATCTATTTTAGATGATTCTGTTCCTGGAAGTCTTCTGGCAAAAGCTTCAGGAACTAGGGTGAGTTGGTTGGGCTAGAACCGTGATGGCGAACCTATGGCACGTGTGCCAGAGGCGGCATGCAGAGCCCTTTCAGCGGGCATGTGCACCATTGCCAGCTGCTCTTCTGGTTTCGGGCATGCCAGCCAGCTGGTCTCCGCAGGCACCGAAGTGCCGGAAAATGGCCTGAAAAACAGCCGAAAAACAGGCTGTTTAAGGGCCATTTCCAGGCCTTTTTCAGGTCATTGGTGGGGGGGGGGGCATTTTCGGGCTGTTTTGGGGCCAAAAACAGCCCCCCAAATGGTCTGAAAATGGCCAGAAAAATGTCTCGGTTTCCTTGCAAAGAGAGAGTTGTTGACTTACAATCATAATTGGGAGTAGAATTTCTGTTGCTTAAGCAAGGTTGTTTTTCAAGCGAGTCATGCCCAATTTGATGGACCTTTTTTTTTTTTTTGCCACAGCGGTTAGGAGAATCACTGCAGTGGTTAAGTGAATCATACTGTCATTAAGCAAATTGAGCTTTTTTTTCATTGATGTTGATTGTCAGAAGCCAGTTGAGAAGGTTGCATCTGGTGATCGTTTGTGACCCTGCCCCGGGATGCTGCAACTATTTAAAATACACGCCAGTTGCAAAGTGTCCGAATTTGGATCCCGTGACTACGACATAATAAAATAAACAAACTGTCTTATGATCACCAGAGGCCCCAGGAAACAGCCTTTCTACAATTGTTGCATCCAAATAATACCTTCAGCATCCATTAGGATGTAGTTTCC